>NW_025813724.1:0-300000 GCF_021917145.1 Hypomesus transpacificus | reverse complement strand
GGCTCTCCGAGAATGAAGATGAGCTACTCCGTGTTGTTGAGCGGTTGAGGATCTGACGAGGGGGAGGTGGTGGTGAGGATTCATGGAAAGGATCCCTGTTGTTGAGGGGACTCTGGTCCACTGGTGAGTCCATGGATTGGCTGGCACTGTTGACCATGACTTTCTTCTCTGTGAGCTTGGAGGTGATGGAGTTGGTCTGGAAGGAGGTGCTAGGGATGTCATTTGTGTCTGAGTCAGTTTCCTGCTTGGATGCCATGCTACTGGAGCGACTGAGCCTGGAGATGCAAACAAGACAACATAGATTATCGAGATTACAATTTCAGTAGTCGTTCAATAATACAGGCAGAGCTAATTAGATATTTGTTCATTAAATGACTATGCATTTGTGTGTAAACTAGCACATTTGGATGCTTTCAAATTAATGGGAGATTTATCATACCTAGTTGCAGACTATTGTGCATGCAAAAGCGATGTTTGAAAATTAGGAAAATAAGGGAGGAATGTTATGTGTGCCATGAGGGACTTCCTGGCATTCAAAACATCTTTGGAGTCCTAAGTTATTCTGCAATGAATAACCGTAATGAAAATCTTATCATATAGTAATTATGTATATTATAATTATAGATGGCCTATTCATACTTACTGCCACCCGTCCTCCACCTGCACTCCGATTGACTGGAATCTGGCCAATGGTGGTGTCTCCTCTCGCTGAACTTCCTGAATACAATCAACCTAACAAACAATCGTAAAGTGCCAAAACATTAAATGATATTTCTTCTTTTTTTTCTGCAAAAAAAACAAAAAACAAAAGACAAAATCTGGATTGACAGTTTACAGAGTTTTCTAAAGGATTATAATCAAATTCACAAAAACAGTGTCTTTTTTGTTTGTTTTTGTCTCAAAAACAATGTCTGGGTATTTTGTTGCACCACACTGTAACAGGTCTGAATCATCTGTGAATTAAAATGTATATTAGTGATAGTACAGTCGTGGCAAGTTTTGGCAATACATAATGTTGTGTTTTGCAAAGTTTGCTGGTTCAGTATTTGAGGAAAATGTTTTCACATATTTGTATAGAATACTGGAATACAATGAGGCACATTTCATATTTTTCAAAGCTTTTTTGGGGTGAAAATGTTCAATCTATGCAAATAGTCCCCTCTTTTACAGCAGTGAACCTGCTCTTAAAATCCAATTAGAATGATAGAGTGATTTCTATGGAGTTAGATTAGTTTCATAATTCAAACAAACAAACGCAACACGATTCAAACAAACTTAACACGATCCAAACAAACGTAACATGATTCATACAAACAAACGTAACACGATTCAAACAAACAAACAAACAAACGTTTGTTTGTGATTCACAAGTAAATGACCCTGTTACATTCGTTTGCAACCTGACAAACACAAGTTACAAATCCCTGCATTCGTGGGTGTGAATCCCTGCATTCGTTGGTGTGAATCTCTGCATTCGTTGGTGTGGATTTCTGGAACTTTCCTGACGCGCTTAGATTCACAAATGCATTTTTTCTAAAAGATATCCTCTGCAGCCTATCAGATCGTCTCTTCCAATTTTAGCCAATCACATTAACGTGCCTATGTGGTCTTCAACAACCTACCATAATGACGGACATCAGCTCCTTCAGATCACGAGCAATGTCGTCTGGTAGCGTGCAGGTGAAATGTTGCTTGTTAATTCTATCAAACCGATGATCATACGTGATTGAATATTGTTGAGAATGGCAGGATTCATGTTTAGTCATTTTCCGTGTTTCCTAGGCTAATGCAGAGCCCGTCTACCCATATTAGACATTCTCCGGTGATTGGCTAAAATTGGAGACATCTGATAGGCTGCAGAGGATATCTTTTAGAAAAATACATTTGTGAATCTCTTTTGGAAAGTTCCAAAAATCCACACCAACGAATGCAGGGATTCACACCAACGAATGCAGGGATTTGTAACTTGTGTTTGTCAGGTTGCAAACGAATGTAATAGGTTCATTTATTTGTGAATCGTGTTACGTTTGTTTGTTTGAATCGAGTTACGTTTGTTTGTATGAATCGTGTTACGTTTGTTTGTTTGAATCGTGTTATGTTTGTATGAATCGTGTTACGTTTGTTTGGATCGTGTTAAGTTTGTTTGAATCGTGTTGCGTTTGTTTGTTTGAATTATGAAACTAATGTAACTCCATAGATTTCACCTGGCTAGAACTAGTTCACACTTTCCCCTGTGCTGATGATATGACTTACTGAAATTATATTAGCAGTCATTTTATGCCAAGGCCCAGCAAGCTTTGCAAACACAAAATGTATATCGTTCCCAATAATTTTGGCCACGACTGTATACAGCCTTACAGACTACCCTGTAATGGTACTGACACCCTTATTGGCTTACCGAACCAGGACTGACCACAACCACCTCACCTGAATGCCAATGGAGGAGAGCTTCCTCCGGGGTACCAAGTCCACTAGGAGATCCTCTGAGGCCAAATGGAGCTTCCCTGTGCTCGTCTTCAGTGGCTCGTGCCCGACGTCAGATGTGTCTGTGGAAGTGCTGGTTGTGACAGTGGGGACAAAGTGGTCCCGGGGAGTGGCAATGGGCACAGGGATGATCTGTGGGGCACGGGAGATGCCCCTCGCCAGGCTGTTGGCACGGGTGCTGTCGAGGCTGTCGGACGAGTTGCTGTGAGCGTGGCTGGATTGGCTGTTGACCTCGCTGTGCCGGTCCAAGTAGTTGTCCTGGGCCGACTCAGTACTGCTCTGCACCGTCACAGAGATGTAGGGCTTGGAGGTGGTGCGGGGGGGCACCGGCGGGGGTGCTGCCTTCTTACAAGTCGTTATGCATGTTGAGACTACAGGAAAGGAAAAGAGGACAGGAGACAAGAGGATATATTTGTTTTGTTATTGTCTTTAACACAGATTGCCATTTTATCATTAAAATATGACACATCATTTGATACCCTTCTGGAAATCTCATTTGATCCTGACAGAGGGATGCATGGAATTTTAAGCCTAAGCAATGGTCCGGAATGCCTGTCGAAATGCCATTGCCTCTTAACAAGAAAGTCACCTGACACCAATGCTGTTTCACATGCCATGAAGTTCATCACCAACAAGACAGCAGTTTGGTTGAAATGGACCAAATACTACTGGATAGATACAGGTAATTTGGTAAATACTCACAAATGTATAATAAACATTTATCATACAAAAATAGTCATACATTTGGTCTCATCTTGTCTATTGTTCCCTATATCTTTGCCCATAGCTCAATGCTTGCCTAAGAGCTGTAGCCTGGCCTCGCTAGACCAATTTGCAAATTAATATTTGGTCTGGAATCTCTCTGATTACGTTCAATTCTAAGGGGCGTTATCAACAGGTGCAGACCAAAATTCTTCTGAACACAAATGGATTGATACACCAAATCCGGACAACAAAACATAATCTTAGTTATTTACCTAAATGCCTCAATGGCGCTCCTCTGTAAAGTCTTTGTATTAAACCCGTCACCTCTCAGATTAACGAGATGGGATTGGCCGGACCAGATTCAAGTCGGATGGAAACCCTTTGGAATGCGAGGATTTACAGACCCATTTGCCAGAGCAAATAAAGCCTGAGCTTGAAGATATGTCTGGTGCACAGGCAATGAGAACGGCATACATTACACATTGTTAACTGACTCTGTGTTACTTGACAGTTGGCTTCGCAGCAACAAAGGACAGATGTTTACTTTATGGACCATTCTCTGATCTTTGATGCAAGAAAGTTTCATCATGGTCCACTCCTTAAAAAAATGAGGTGTGCATGTATTCAGGCTATGCCCCACTAAAAAGTGTCTAACAACACCCCTGTCTAAAAGTTTACAACCAAGCCAGGCTCTCCTCTTCCCTCTATGCATGTCTTTTTTTAATCCCCTCTTGTTTTCATAACACTCCCTATCTCTCACCGCAGCTCAGCAATTTCTGAATAAGACCTGGAGCAGTCATGTTTGATTTTCTTCGGCTGTGGCCACCATCACTGTCAACAACAAGCAGATTTATCACCTTTTCAGAACTGGAGGTCAGATGTTGGTGTTAGCTTTCCAGCAATTTTTACACTGTCAGTACAAATAATTAACACAAATGGGACAAACTTCAAACATGTACAGTAAACTGTACACTTATTCTGATTTGTTTATTCTCATCATTCCTAAAATATGTTATTAAGTATTTCACTTTATTAATGCTTCTTATAGTGGTTATGGAATTGGACTTGTTTATTGAGTATAGACGTAACACTGTGCGGAAGCAATATGTTCTGGTCAAAACTGGTTCAAAGTACTCCAAGCTGCCTCAAGATGGCAAGGACTTAGACCTTAATCCACTGACTGAAAGTCCAACCCCAGCCATCAGCAAAACAAACACCATTTTAGTCTGGGCTACAGAATGTGTCCTAGTACAATAACAAACAAAGAAATGTGTCCTAGTACAATACCAAACAAAGAAATTCCAGCCAATTCATGGAAGATGTGATCCAATAAGAAATAGGATTATCTGATTCAGGACCATGAATAGATGAGCTGCCTGCCAGAAAACCTGGTTGGAGGTTGGTTGAGGGTGGTATTATAGATGGGGTTGGTCTCCTGAATTGCAGCTTTGCTTACAGCTGATGCAATGTACTGTAGCGTCACAACCAAAAGGGCCTAAAATATAAATCTGGTATTAAGGGAAGCATCATACCTTTGGGATTGAGACTATAGTCAGAAATAGTTTGGGTCCAGAGTCAGAAAATATACAGAATCTTTTTTTTAAATGTTAGTATCCATCTTCAGATGTTCAGTACCATTAGAAAGCTTGTCCCATGTAATTACAAATGCATATGTAGATTTAGCATGAAAAAAATTGTTGTCAAATAAACTATTTGTCTAAAGTCTGTTTTATTCATGCTCATCCACTCGTTACACCAGTTGAGACATTTCACCAGGAAGGCTGTTGACCCTTGACCTCGATCTGATTACAACTATAGTGCATGCTAGTGTGCACAAAGATGGGCATAATTTATGGTAGAAATAAAGTATTTAGGATTACTGAGAGAGTCATTCATAAACCTCCACAGTTCAGTTTGAAACTACACAGGACAAAGGTGTAATGGCTCATTTAATGTACCTTACAACATATTTTCAATTAAACCACATCGTTATCCACATTAGACAGTGCTTTCCAACAATTCAAGGGCTGAACAGTATTCATTGTCCTTTGGAGTAGACATATTGCTGCAGAGAGGAGTAGACTAAAAGAGAATGGTGGGGGTAATAGTGAAAAATTATGTCCCCTCTCTTTTCTCTAATCAACGGTTTCCACCCTGTTGCCAAGTGGCCCATTGCCTCTCCTGCTGACCCGCTTGTGTCATTTAATCTAATAACAACCACGATACACTGCCAGCCTTGTCCATCCCTCTTATGCTGCTCTCTGGCTGCCAAAAACATCAGATCAGATCAGACATCTGCCAAAACGGTTAGCTTTCAGAATAAAAAAGGCTTGAATAATACTTTACAAAAAACAAAAATGTTATGGCCCTTTTTACAAGCAATGTCACAGCGGGCTTCACAGATGCTCACAGATCAACCAACTTAAACAATCAGCAACACATTCCATTCCTAATACCACAGCAATAGAGATGCAGTGGGCCGTTTGGCAACAGGGAGGAAACCGTTGATTTTTCCTCCCACTATTCTCTATTCCTCTAGTCCTCTTTGCAGTAAAAGTCACAGGATACTGTACTGTCTTACTTTGACAAAGCACTGTATGTGTCATACTAGGCGAAAGGGCAGTAGTTACACTACATACACTAAAATGAACAAATGGGCACATGTGTTTCTGCTGTCAGCACCAGAAAGCCCTGTGATAGGAGGGAGATCCTTCCAGCAGATCTTGCCACCAATCACAAACAGCATTATTTTAATAGTGGAGGAGTGAGAAGAGAATGCTGGATGGAAGAGCTGTTGCAACATGCTATAGATACAACTAAAAATGGGTAGTAAAGCAAATTATTAAATTGCCAGGTCATAAGTTACTTCCTATGTCAAACTACGACAATGACATTGATAACTCCATGAAACAATCTTCAATACAAATATTTGAATTGTTTATATTACCGCCGTATTACATGATTCAATTGACTAAAGTTGTCTTTTCCCAGTATTGATTGCTAATAGGCTATACAATTCTAAGCATATTCAATCTCTGGGAGTAACAAAGACATTTGAGCATATGCAAACTTGACTGTGTTAGTCGGAGACTTAATACACAAAAGTAGATTTACACAAAGCTTAAGTTAACTGTACCTACTACATTTGTTACACCGATTATGTGTCTCAGAATATAACCACAATTAAATCACAGAGTCTACGTAACAATAATTCCTACAATATTACACTGATGTACATCAGAAAAAATATATAAAACATAACTGTAAAACACATACAGTATAAAGCCGTCAAGAGCTGCTGACATCACTGAGAATGTCTACATTGTAGGTATTATGGGCAAGACAAGACAGATTCAGGAAGCGTGAACACTCACCCTGTAAGAGAACAAAATAAAGCATCGATATGGCGTGACCAGCTTGAAAGAACTGAGCATTTGAAAACAACCCGTGTCGACACAGCGTCTTTCCATAACAAGATCAGCTGATTTTGCCTTTGTTTTGCCTACAGAACGGTTAATTTAAACTGACGCGACAAGGTTGGAGGCGTGGCGATTTCTGCTGAGTAGCGCCACTGTCTGGATCTAAAACGATATTTCAGAGCACGTGCGCGTATGAGACTATTTGTAACGTTGTAGCGCCTTTTGAATTAACCCGCCAGTACGGGTCAAAGACGCACGGCTACTTCTAGGACATTGCTTTTGCAAAGGGTACCATAAGAAAAATAACTGTGGCGACAGGGCGTCAGTCATACATTTGGAATCTGTTCCAGCATTTGGTTAAGAATCACGCTTCTCATATATTTACTTTTTACTAAAGCAATTCGCACTGATGTCACTGATCTTGGACATAAAGATTAGACTTCTGAAAGGAAATAATACACCCAGTAAAATAGCTCATTGACGGCACTAACCCCACAATTAAACAGCCTTAGATTTGAAATATGAAACCGAAATATTTAAAAATGCTAAAAGTAAATGATAAAATATGAGATAAAAGTCATTCATGAATGTATAACATTTACATTAAGTTAAATGAATGAATCAGTTTAACCAAAACAATTTTATGTCGCCCATGTTTGCATGTGTATGAGGGAAAGAGAGATAGATAGTGGAACCAACTACCCACACCCACTCTACACTCACTAATGCAACAAGAGAGGTTGGTCAGATGTGATGTGCATGAAGAATAAGGAATCTGGTACTACTCTATCAGCCTATTCAATTACCATTTCATGTTACAATGGCAGATAAAGTAATAAGTCTAAAATAACATTTTCATGCTTTTATATTGTTCTAAATATTACTATCCAACAACAACAGAAATCCCCAAATACTTACAATACTTGAGCTTTCAAGAGGGCAGCACATGAAATCTGTGTTGAACCATTCACATGGTTTGGTGTATAAAACATGTATTCAATCACCATCTTCTGTGTTTGTCTTCTGAGTCTTATTCTTGGCAAGTCGATCAACCATAAAACTGTTCACTTCTTCTCTGTCTTGCTGGTGAATAAAAGCAATCTTCTTAAGTTCCGGAAGTTAAAAAAAATCTACTTTAGTTGTAAAGTATTACAGTATATTTACCTACATGAGTGCCTGGAGGCCAGACAGAAAATTGGTTTGAATGTTATTATATATATCTTATTATAAGCTCTTGAAAGCTTTATACAGTACGGAAGTATCCCCACGATTATATCTGGCTTTATGGTACAATTTCACATTGTGAAAAACAAACAGCAGTTATACTCATACTTTTGACATAGAAGACAGAGAGTTGCGTCAATAGTGCCATTTACTTTTGGCCAGATGAATTTCTTCAAAGTGTATTGCTCTACGCAAATTGAATGCTTACAAGAGAAGTGTGTGTGTGTGTGTGTGGGGGGGGGGGGCGGATTCAACACAAGTTGTTCAACACAAGTTGTTACTTTGTTACCTGGGAGAGTGGCAAAGATGCGCTGTCCCTCCGCCCCCAAACGTTGAAGGAAAATTGCAAGCTGTTTCTCCTTTGGGGCTTTATCCAATCCGGAGGCTATCAGGTAAGAGCCAAACTGTTCTTTCCATATCTTCCATGGGAGGGGAAGGTCTCCTAGCGCGGGTGAAAAAGGCTGCATTGGAGCCAAAAATCCCTGATCTGCTCAGTTTTGAGCGCTGTGGCTGACAAACATAGTCAGTTCCATATAAAAACGTGGCGCCACTTGAAGGAGTGTGATTAGAACAACGAACCACAACTTGGTGGGGAGGGCTACTTCGTCAGTTCTTTTGAATTCCATCCAACGGGGAGACAATTTTCAAAATAAAGTGTGTGAAGAATGTAACATCAAGATAGTCTAGGTAAGTGTATCACTTCCCGACATACCACTACTCGCTTAGTTATTTCATGATTACCACCCTTTTTTAAAAGTCCTAGCCTACCTAACCTGGGTCAAATACATATCTTTTTCAAATATGTGAAATGCTGTTGTGCTGTGGTGCTGTTTTCCTTCCAGGAACAATCAAATATATTTTGTATTCCCACAAGTAGAACATAGGACAATTTAAGCATTTCAAATATTTTGAAAACATAATGGCTTTAACTAAGTCTAGTGTTGGAGTACTCACCAGTGTTATTACTATAGGTGCGAACTGTGGTGGCGGTGGGTGGGGGCGAGTCTGAGTCCACAGAAGCAGTGTCGTCGTCCTGGGAGCAGCCAGCCTGAATGGCCCTCAGGTAGCTATGGCTGCGGGAGCGGAAGCACGTGGGGGTGGGCAGATCCGGTGGGTCGATGTTGTCCTGGGAATGCGTCCGAGAATCTCTAAATGCTGGTTCAGAGCAGTGCTCCTCGTAGCGATTGCTCATCTCCAAGTCTCGTAGCTGGAACGAGGAGAGAGGCAGGTTGGCAGGATGGCTTGAGGGGCAAGAATTGCACAGTATTGCATGGCTGTTCCGAGTAAGGTAAGATAGGGAAGGTTTATCATGTCAGTGGTTTGGGGTTCTCACAGGAGCAGTACAGCTGAGGGTCTGGTAAATAGTTAGCCACATCTAGGTGACATGTTCAGATGGGAACTCAGGGCAATAAAGTGGATCCAAAAGTACACTGCCATTCATTGAGCTACACACACTAAGAAATGTTTTTCTGGACAAAATACAAATATGAGACTTTAACCCATTCAGAAAATAACATGATAAAATAAGTCTATTTGTATCCTAACAATCCTACGAACTGTATTCTGAATCTTAAGGCCTTCACTTTAAAGCCGATTGCATCACATTTGTATCAAGTTGTCAAACAAAGAAATGTGATTAAACTTGTTGAAGATGTTGAAAAATAGTGATATTCATTAATATTTTAAGAACCACAGTCACTCCATAGACTGTTCAAAATATCTTGTTAACTGAATAATTCACATAGCCCTGTAGGACAAAAAAAAGCCTGAGTGTAGGCTACAGTGTAGGCGTAATGTATTAGGGTGAATTTTCTCATTCATTAGAGTACTGTCCATCGCAATAAACAGCAGTGAAAAGCACCCAGTTAAGTATAGTTTGAATTGGATTCAACTGTTTGATTGTACCTATATGTGTGTTCACTTGGTCACTCAGAGGAATGTCTCCAAGTTAAATTACAATTCCCCATGATCTGTAACATGTACTATAAGACAAGTAGTAGCTAATATGACAAGCCCCTTTTGAAAGAAACGGGACTGTATTCTGAATGTGAATCCTCATTATTCTAGTGACCTTGCCACTACTGTAATATCAGAATACCATTTATTACCTTTAGAATAATGTTTTGTTGAAAACAAAAAATAGGGATATCAAATCAGACAGGAACCTCAAAGGAAAGGAAATCAATTTCAAGTGTAAGACCTTGACCCTATCCCACCTGTTGATGACCTCTGACCTGCCCCATGCAGCTGCTCCTTCCCAGCGTGCTGCAGGCCTGACTGAAGTCCTCTTCATCCCAGTGGTTGAATGGAGAGCCCCCCGAACTCACAATACAATCCAGGTTGTCCAGGCTACGGTTGTTGGAGAGCTCCCTCAAAGAGGGCAGACAGCTGGATGAGGGAAGAAGAGAAAAAGGTCCAAGGGTAGAGGAGAATAACCAGAAATCAGGGACATTATTATCACGTTAATATCACATTTAAGTTAATAACTTCATTAACGTATTCATGAACACCTGTCGTCAGGTCCTGAAGTCTATGAATCTCTCTTACATTTCATTACAGCATTCCCCCGTACTGCCCCAAGCGTGCAAAGCTGATGATTCCTGGTGAAGCGTTCTGATGTTCAGGTCCATATGATAATCATGAGAGAGTTAGGTAAAAAACTAATCCTAATCCATTAACAGTGAAATTGTGAAAGACGTCTCGGCTAAAGAGCTATCTGGCAGAAAGCGATAATCATATGACCCCATTCTGTCCTGTCAGAATCCTCGACATATATGGCCGAATCCCATTTCTCTGTCTTACCCCTTCCCAGAGGCGGATCTAGAAAAATATTCATGGGGTGGCAAGAGGGTGGCAGGAGATTTTGAGGGGTGGCACCCCATGGCAAAAGTGAGTGAGATAAAAATTAAACAACTAAAGGCTGTGCAACATGTATGCATTGTCAGTGAACACTGAAATGACTTTGAGGATTATAGGTCACATGACCAAAAAGCAATGGAATTTTGAAGATTTATTTTGAATAAAAAAATATTTTGTAATAACCTGAGATGAAAATGAACAAAATAGAGGCTGTGCAGCATGAATGCATACTTCTTCAACAGTTTGACATAATTTTGACACTCCTAGTTCATGTTGATGAAAAGCTATTGACTTTTGAAATGTGTAGGGGAGAGCGGGGGCGAAAGTAACACGAGACGAAAGTAACAAAGCGATTTCTTTCAGAGCCCTGGCTTCATTTGCTTTCCAAGTTATGACAGCACCTTCAGCATGCAACCATTGATGGAACTGCCAAATTTCACGTGATTTCGTCATCGTTTGCCGCTGTTAGGTGCGGAAAGCACTTTTCAAGTGCGCAAAGTAAATTACTGAGGCGGTCCTTTTTTGCTAATTAGAAGTTGTGTTTCCTGTTTCATGTGTCACAGTCACAGATCAATCTACAGGTTATTTAGTGCTCTAATACATTCTGAGGGTTGCCTTGTCAGAGCTTTTTCAGTATAAAAGTAAATCTGGTTTAAAAGTTCCTGTCGGAACGAAAGTAACACTTTTGCTATTGCTAATGCAATAGTATGTGGTGAATTTCTGTTTGTGGAAAGCATTTATTAAAACATGTTTATGTCATATTATATCAACAGAATATGCCAAGAGTGGGGGACAGACAGAGGTCTGATTCAGTAAAAAATGATAACAAATATTATGATTTTTTTGCAAAACTAATGGACAAAATATGTTTGCAGTTACTTATTAACAAGGTCATAGTCATGTATATGTAATAAAAACCAGAGTAACACAAAAAATCTAGCTTGTATCGTTGTGTTACTTTTGACCCACACCTGTGTTACTTTCGTCCCAACTTATGGGGTCGAAAGTAACAATGTGCAACATGTGTTCAAAATGAAATTATATTGAAGTTGTTCGACATTTGTACAAAATACCATCTGGTATTGATAGACCACACTTATAAGTTATAGACCCAAGCAAAAATATATCTATGTCTAAAACATTCTCTTTAAAAATTACGTTTTTCTGAAAAATTGTACTTTCGGCCCACCTCTCCCCTAATTTGTTGACGGTCCCTAAACTTACGCGTTGTTTAGGCAGCCAAAAGCCTTGGCTAAGCGGCCGGTCGTAGCAGTGCTAAACACCGGTTGAAATAACACAATACTGGACGTCCGAATATCTGTTTAATATCGAACTTCAAACTAACTTTACCACAGTCATCTTTGTTGCTGCTTTCCCAAAGCATTCACAAGTTAACGTTACTAACCTCAATTCAGCAGGAAAAGTAACGTAAGCCCTGCACTTTTCTAACTATTAGTGATCAATAGATAATTACTTAACATCTCATTCCTCCGGTGTGGTCTGCTGTCCGTGCCGAGTTGGAGCCTTTTATGGTCAGTTCGCGCCTTCCTTGTGTTCAAATGAAAGCAACTTCGATGGCGGTGTGGGGATGGTGGATGGAGTCCTTTCTGCTGTATTTACTTGAAATTCAGATACTAGAAATTAGCTCTTGCAAATGTCCGACTCGGCGGAGTGGGGAAGGTGGTTGGAGTCTCTAGTGCTGCTTTCACTTGCACTGCAGGGGGATATTAGAAATTTGCTCTCGCAAATGTCCGATGAGCCACAACTTGTCTTTGTTTTTAAAGCTGCCAACTGGGGTGGCAGCTGGGGTGGCAAGGCTATTTTTAGGGTGGCATTTGCCACCCCATGCCACCCCAGTAGATCCGCCCCTTCCCCTTAGTTTACCCCTAGCCCTTGTCCCTCGAAACTGAGGAGGGCTATGGGTGAAAACATACCCCTATGAAATGAGACACCACTTGGTTACGGTTAAGTCATCTAGCACGTATCGATGTTTCCATAGCAAGTAGTTTTATTCACTGATATCAAACGAAATTGGCTACGAATGGAGTTTAGTTCAAACTCTAGATATGCATGGAGTCCATTCAAGGCTAGTCAGAGAACTGCGGGACTGTTGTGCAAATCGGCACTGTAACGTTAACATGGCAAACTGGCGATTTCAATTAAGTAAAAAACCCCAAGACAAGCTTTCACGGGTGTTTGTGCATCTATGTTGCTTCACTCCGTGTACCTGCGCCTCATCGATTACTGGTTACAACGTTGGCAGGACTACTTGGTTGGCCTTGCCTTCTCAGCGTAAGAAATACAAGGTGTGGCATGAGAGCGTGTGAACTGGTTGAAATGCGTGTCTGCTGGCCAATGCGTGAGAGTTGGCAGCTCTGAGAACATGGTTGCAAAATGTACAGGACTGTGTACAGCACAAAACAAGACTGTCGTAATTTTTTTATCTATTATTTAAGCCGAAAATAGATTTATGGGACCAGGGTCGGCCCCAGGGGCAAATATAGGTTCCCACTTTTGGGGGACTAAGCTCCTAGATAAAATCTGTAATTTTTCCGGTGACCCAGCAAAACTGGCGGGGTCTGGGGGCATGTTCCCCAGAATACATTTTTCAAAATATATTTTTAAATAGTGTCCTCTAGTGGGCTTTAGGAAGAGAAATGAACACATTTAGATTTAAAATATGAAAGAAAAAAATCTGAAAAAATCTGGGGGGGCTAATAAAACTTTTGGGGGGGCTCCATAATGGGACTCTGGATGATCTGGCCGTCATTGTTGCCGGTTGTGCAGTGTATTCTGGGTACCTCTTGGTTTCAAGTAAGCTCCCGAAAATGCTTGGTTTTAAGGGGTATCTACCCCTTCCCCTTAGCCCTAACCCTCGATCAAAACCCTCGACGAGATTTGGGATAGCCCTTACTCTCACGTGAACGCATAAAACTAAGGGTAAGGGGTAAGGGTAAGACAGAGAAATGGGATTCGGCCATAGACTGGACCATTTGCTTTTTGAGTCATCTAGGGGTAGGAAAAGCACATGGGTGGATAGAGCTTCAAGTGGGCAGCAGATTACATGACATTTGGCATGGCATTGTTTAGGGGCAAAGACAAATGTTTGATTGATTTATTCAATAGTTGATTGATCAATTTAACATCATCCAATTAGATGCAAGCGTAAGCAGGCCCCCTTGTGGTGACTGGCTAGTCTTGCACTGACCTGCCCAGCTGGTGGAGGGAGGACACACTCTGGAGAGGAGCCCACAGAGCCTCCAGCTCCCCCTGCCGCATGG
Source organism: Hypomesus transpacificus (assembly GCF_021917145.1). Lineage (NCBI taxonomy): Eukaryota > Metazoa > Chordata > Actinopteri > Osmeriformes > Osmeridae > Hypomesus > Hypomesus transpacificus. Next base: position 286,028 of record NW_025813724.1, on the reverse strand, counting down.
CGTAATCCAGGGCTCTGCTGTTTATGCCAACCAGGGTGGGGCATGCCATGGAGGGATAGCAACAGTGGACGTTTGGGTTTTTAGCAGGGAAAGTAGGGTTAATGTCGAATTTGAGTCACTGAAATAGTTTACATTTTATTTTTGAAATTTGCTTGCTCCCCTGCACTTCCCAAAAATATGTCCAAAAACTTTGTTATAAAATAAATAAAACATTTATGGATTAGGGCTGTGTTTGCTTTGCTGATGCGGCCTCTTTGTACTAAGTTACTTATTTGTATCTCACTTCTGCTGTTTGTGGTGGAGGTCCCTAATAAACTTTCATTGCCCGAAACACATTTGGAATTGACATTTAAAGAATGAACAGGTGGTAATGTGACTTCAATTCTTCATTGATATCATCCAACGGTGAGGTCAACACAGTTTACATATGCATCCTTCTGAGAGCATGTCATTGAAAGACAAAGGGACAAAAACCCAGTCATTTGGGGGAGACATGGCAAATTTAAGGTGATTCAATGTCTATGCTTAAGCAGAAGGCAGTGTCACATGGTGGAATCTGTAATTGGGGTGTCTGCATCATTCCAGCCAAGCAGTTACGTTGCAGGAAAAGGATTGTAGAGGAAACCATATAGTTGAGTGTCAGTGCTTAATCCCACACATGAGAGAGCGCAGCTTGCCTGACTGTGTGTGTAGTCATTATGCTGTGCAGGGGACTGCTCATTAGCATGCCAAGAGATAAAGCCTGGCAGTCTCCCCTCTTTATGTCACACCTCTACTTGGAATAGTGCCTTTGGCTTTGCTGTGTGTATGTCTAAAGGGGAAGGGTGCCATTCTCTATCCTGCCTTCTTTCCTTTAATCCTTTATAACTGGATTCATAGATCTGTATTTTAAATTGAGCTCATTCTTTCACATGGATGTTGATGTACATTACCCTGTGCGTAGCTTCGTATATGTATGCGTACCAATTAAAATCTGAGACTGATTGAACAGCTGACAGATTCATGACTTACTTGCGTGGGGGTGGCTGGTCACTCAGAGATTGTTGAGTAGCCCTTAGGTAGCTCTGCCGACGAGCTGCACTTTTTGGTGATGGTTTGGGACTACCCTCTGAGTCATCGCTGTCCTCCAGGTCGCCCATGGCCTTCACGTAGCTGCCACTCCGCATCCGCCGACATGGAATCTCATTGGCTCCGCTGCTACGACCCAATGTGCTGCTCCAGTCTCCCTAAAGACACCAGATTAATTAAGTGTGTGATACTTGGAGCGAAAACTTCCACAAAGGTAGCTTTTCGGGAAAAGTGTCGGAGACCTTTTATCTAAAGTAATGAATCAAATTCCCCAAAAAGTGTTACAAATTATTTATTTATTTATCTAATTATTGATCAATTTTGTACTTTACTATCCCCTCTTTAAAAGAATAACTGAAGCACAATAACAAGCTCAAGCAAAATAGATCATAACATTAATAATTTGAGTAATCATTACAATTTTGGTGCCAACTTTTCTACGTGGTACTTACTCTCCTCTGCACCTGCAGGTACTGGCAGGCTAGATCCTGCTGGCAGGACTTGGACTTGAGTAGGGACCTATCCAGGGTTGCTGACCCCTTTTGGAGAACCTGTCTTGGCTGGCCCATTGTCAGAGTGGACCAGGAACTTCCCTTCATAAAGTCACTATTCACAGTCATGCTTCCCCCATATCCTCCCCCAACAACACCCCCACCCCCACTTCCTACCCCAGGTCCCGGCAAGGCCTGGTACTTCATCTCAACATTGCTCCTCGAAGAACTGATTGTGTTGTAGGCACCGTGGACGTTGTACCTTTCCTGCCCTGCACCCTGGGTGTCGGGACCAGTGGATCGCCCCAGGGTCATCATGGCCATGGGGTTACGGTAGTTGCTTAAGTCGCTGCTGTCCAAGTCATCAGAGCTCCAGTATCCAGACATGTTGGATCGAGGCCGCCGTTTGGCGGTTCCGTCCGACTTGGCAGTGGTCCGATCTTTGCTTTTGCTCCGACGATTTTGCTTCCCGCTGTCCTCAGTTCCAGACGACGTACCACTGTTGGCGGAGCGGCCATTGACACTACCTTTCATGTTATGGCTCTCCAGGGATTGTGACTTGGCAAAGAGTTTCTGGACCGAGTGAAGCATGTAGCGGATACGCCCTGGACTGTCGGTCCGCTGTTTGGCAGTGGCCACAGCAGACGACCGGTGAAACTGTAATGTGCTGAAACCGTCGCGACCTCCTGGGAGCTGCTTCTCAAACTGGTCCAGGAGGTTTGGTGGCAAGCGATTCTTTGAACCATGTGAGATGGTTGCCGAACCACTGGTAATCATGGTCGGACCACGTCCACTCAACCCAGCCGTGCCCATCCCCATGGACATAGAGGTGCCCATAGTGCCAGTAGTGATGCCCCCGATGCTGTCCCCTCCTGGTGGGGAGAAGTCCGATTCGTCAAAGTGTGAGTTGTAGTGGATCCTGGGGAAGGTGCTGCTGTTGGAAAGTTGGTTGTTGAGAGGCAACATGTAGTCGGGAGGTAGGGGGCCCTGGTTATGGCCTTGGTACTGGTGTAGATCCATGGTTCCGTAGTGGTCCATAGTAGGACTACGGAGATAGGGGCTCTTTGTTGGAGAGGTGGCCCTATGGGGGTAGAGGGATTCTGGGAGTCCCGAGGTGGGCTCACAGGAGTCTGACAAGTGGCAGTTGCGATTGGCTCCCAAGCCTTTCATGATGTTCGGAGAAAGGAGGAGCCCCCTCCTTCTAGAAGACTCCCCAGCCAGGGACAGACAAGTTGCCTAGAAGGTGACTCCTGTGGGAGAGAGAGAAGTTTACTTTGCACATGAACACATATACACATACACACATACGTTGCACACAAACAATAAACGTTCAAACTTCCCACCACCTCCCACAGTAAACATCTGCAATAAAATGTTGGAAATGGATGGAACAACAACAACGTCCTTTTTCAGTGATGATCAAACTATGGGCTCATTTTCGTGCATGACTATGTCGTGAAAGAGAAAGGATAAAATATGACGCCTTTGTGGATTTTACCATCAAAACCAGATCAGCTCTGACAGAACCTCTTTTGCTAGAAAAGTATTAAATAAGCCCCAGTGCATCGCCCCTGAGGCACTGGATAGAACACATAACCAGCCCGATCTCTCCAGGAGTCCCCAGAAAAGCCTCCCCCCAGGTTCTTTTCTTTCCATCTGTCTCTCTTTCTCTCTTTTACTAATGTGCAAATGCATGCCAACCTGGCATCCGGCAGGTGAATAAAGAGGATTGGGTCAGCAGGTGCCAGTGTCGCTCCTCCCTGTTGCCCAGACAGTCTGTGCTAGTGCCCTCCCTGGTAAAGTGGTATGACAGTTACAAATTGCAATGTAAATGAATAATATTGAGCAATGATTTGATTGTACACCTAGAAAAACAATGTTAAGCCAATCCACATACACTCAACACTTGTGTAAGAAAAATGCCACACACAATTTTCCCACACAAAACAAACTTCCTAATGTTTAAACACTGCTTGTCTACAGAAATAAAAAAATAAATGAGAGGAGGCTTGAAGTATTAATCTGGAAACCTGCTGTGGCAATGCTTGAGGAGGAGGAGAGGAAATGCCTCCAGTCTGTATAGTCTCATGAAATAAACATGGCAGTGTTAAAGAGTTGTGCAGGATGAAACGATTTTGAGGTATCACAATGTCAGATTAAAGTAGAAACTCTGACTTTTACCTTGAGGCAAAGCTGTGGTAACTCTTTGCCACCAACGTTACAAAGCAATTTAATATTTCATGTGTCATCCGCAGAGGTGTCAACCACTGTAACTTAACAACAGTGTTAAGACCTAGTTGGTTGGCTACACAACTGGCATTGTCAAGTTATATTGGCTCCAGCAACAAAATGTTTAACCAGTCAATGCCTACTGAGGAAAGGGTTGAGAGTATGGGATGAGAGCAAGGGATTGAGACCATGAGATGACCCAACATGGTTTGCATTTGTCAAAGGGCAAATTAATCTCACAAAATTGATTCATGTATTAATGTAAAAATGGACAAATGACACAGGTTATACATTTTGCTCTCAATTATGCAAATAAATGCCAACAGCATTGCACAGTACTCTCAGTTGGGTGGTTGAAATAATATGATCAATTGCATGATGTCTGGAGCTACTAAATGTTAGCCTGACGTTGTCATACTCATAATTCTAGTCAGAATATGAGTCTGAAAACTCTCCGTTGGGCTGTGACTACGGGGCGTGTTTCAACCGAACTCGTAAAACAAATGCCTCTTCGCTCAATTGGATAGACCTACAACCATCAGAGCAACGTAATATGTTGTTTGTTGAAAATGAATTCAACCCAAGCGCTCTTTCGTGACGTTGTTGATTACGTTACTGTTGATCATCTGTCCATCATCGTATAAAGCCCGCCCTGACAATTTCATTGGTCCGTCCCGATTCTGGTTTTCTGTAGTTGTACGAGACCCTCCAGACCCAACTTCCCGACCAAATTTTTTGGTGGGCGGGGAGAAGTTGGGCTGGCAGCTAGGCTAACTAAATGTGGTAAAAGCTAGCAATAAATATGTTGAAACTCATTTAATTCAGTTATCCCCCAGCACTGTTAAATTATATAGCACCCCTGTTATAAAAATATAAAAATATAGAAGAATACCACAGGGAATGGTACAATTGAGTTGTCCTAAGAACTCAATACTGCGAGCACACACAAGGCACCCAGATACATGCCTGTCTAAACACTCACAAGCCAGAAAGAACATGAGCAGTTTAATCGCTGTTAGATTAGCATACATCTTTACACATATGTAAAATCTCCCCCATATCACTAGTACATAATGACACTAATTTACTACTTTATTGAAAGCCAGGGCCAGGTTACCATCACAACACAGTTAGTTTGTCATCCTACTGTATTTCATTGTACGTTAGCCACAAAGACTCCCAGAATGCTGTCCTGTTGTCATTGACAAATATTAGGCTCAATTGTATAATAACAATCTGTAGTAGACTGTTAAGTTAGACTGTTCTTCGAATACATTAATACTGTATATATACTTAGTTCATTTGGATCATTCATAATTGCCCAACATGAAGTAAGGAAATTATAATAAAGACCTGGAAGCACTCAAAGCAGCCGAAAATGTTTGTTTGTATGTATTATTACAGTTTCTCATGCTAAGACAAGCTTAATGAAACTGGGATTCACTTGATCTTCATCATCACCTTCTTAGCACAGCAGAAGTCTTCTCTTGAAATGTCGTGCACACTTTTTAATTTATTTGACACATTTTTTCACTCTTTGTGACAACAGTTACCACAGATCTCATTGAAATACCCCAAACTCTATTGGATTAACAGTGTTGAACAAAAGGAAAACATATATTCACAGCTGAGAGAAAGTACTTGCATAATTATGAATCTCTAATGCACCTGTGTGAAACTTGTTTGTACAACTCTTCAATCAGCAATCAGGGCCACTGTTACAGTGCCGAGTCAAAGGGGTGATAATATGACCATGTGTGCTGCCATCTCCAATGATGGTGTCTTTTGCCACATACCAACTATCGGCCCAAACAATACAGAACACCTCATCACATTTCTTAATGCACTGAATGAAAGACTGGCTCCACCTGAAGAGAGAGGGCTGTTGTTGGACTGTATGTCTTCATTTGGAACAATGTAGCCTTCCAACAGTCGCCTTGTGAATGAATGGTTTGCAGCACGACCACCACGATTGTATGATGATACAATTCCTCCCTGCATACTCTCCTTTTCTGAACCCAACTGAGGAGTTCTTCTCTGCTTGGAGATAGAAGCTGTATGATCACCAGCCATATGAGCAGATGTCCCTCCTGGAGGCAATGAATACTGGTTGCCTGGCAATAGGTGAAGAGGACTGCCAGGGATCAATACACCATGCAAGGAAGCATTTCACTTGGTGATTTGCAAGAGAAAACATCCAGTGTGATGTTGATGAGAACCTGTGGCATAATAGTCAGGAACGAATGGAGTAAATCTAAAGTTCCGAGTATTTATTTATTTGTTTTTGTAAATTTTCTTTTGTTTGATATTTTTAACAGTATTAGCATTTCTGAGTTTGTATCATATATTTCATATTGATAGCTGTATTTTGGTTTTTGTTGTCCATTGTGTAATGAATATAATAAATGTCATCACAAGTTGTGGTGTTTGATGGAAATATTTAGTTTTGTTGCATGTTATTAATGTTTTGTGAGTGTTACAGCCATTTTAGCCTTTGAGCTTCAGTTTTAGCCTGAATGTAATCCGTTTTGGAAATGTGAGTGGACAATTGTGTGGTCAAAGCAATCGAGAAAAACTGTAAATGCGGCTCGTGTAAAAATCTTCACTCGAAAGCATACTGAGGCAGTAGTTGTAGATTTTTTTTTTTATTGGGTGGTTTAGTAGGTTTCTATTTATGATGAGCCATTGAGAAGTGAGGTCAATATGGTCTGAATGTACTTTTTAGTAGACTTCAGAAACGTAACTAAGGGAAAAATCAGCAAGACAGAGATTATCTACCACAATTATCCTCTCTTATTTTTGTCCTTCTCTGAAGGGTGAACACAACAAAGCCAGAAGACAGTACTTGATCCTGGTTGCTTTGTGATACACTTTATGTAACCTGGCCTTGTCTATGCATGTTAATGCATTCACAATCCCCTTTCATTTTAGACTTTGCATGTTAGTGTCCCTCTATAGGCAATGTCTGTGTGTGTTTGTGTGTCTTTCTCTGTGTGAGTACACCCTGCTTTGAACTTATGGGGGCAGAATAACCCTCCCTTGTGCACTGGGGAGCTGCCATCTGCTTGTCCAATGGGGAGAAGAGTTTGGGATGGTGTCCAGTCCTTGATCATCATCCTTTCATCCACAACCACCGGGACAGGAAAATAAAATCCTTTCAGCCATTGGGGGGTGCTAGGTTCCAAACAAAAATACTGACCTATGTACAGTATGAAAAATAATGGTGTTGCCTCTGGACACAACTACCCATAGCTCACACCCATAATTGTTTTGCTATTTATTCACCCTGACGATAGAAGAGGGGCACACGGACAAAGTGTAAGAACAGCTCTGATCAATCCAGGTGTAGGATTAAAATCCAGTGTCTTCAGAGGCAGCAGAATGTGCTCATAAACCGTTTTGAAAGACATTAAGAAAGCTGATGATGGTGTCGCAGAGTTGAACCTGAAAATGATTGAACAGCAACTGTGCACTTTGAAAGTACTGTTGAACTGACCGTACATTTAGTACCGCTTGATATGTTTCTTGTCCAAACACCCTGCCAGAGCAGTACACAATTGGTTGCCAGGTGAAGATATCAAGCCCATGGGTTGCACACTACAAACCCCTATGTCAAATCCACACTGTGGATCTCTATGTGGTCTGCTCTTGACTGCTGGGCTTCTGGGTTGCCAGATGCAGATAAGAAGGACTGTGTATGATGTCATGAGAAACAGCACAGCCCTAGAAGGGCAAAGTCACATCTGAACAAAACTGTACAACCAGAGACGTTTTTCAGAACACATCTCAGTGACCCAGCTCAGAACCCATCTGTTTTATAAGCTTTCAGGACCATGGTGGCAGAAGAGAAAGATGGAGAGATTTTGTACATGTGTGTGTGAGGGAGTGAGTGAGGAAAAAAGTGTGAGAAAAAGGGGAGGGCACCATGTGCGTGTGAGAGGTAGAGTGCGTGGAGTTGAAGGCGTGTATGTGCATGAATGATGTGAATAAACTCACCACATAACAGAGAAACTGGTACCATGAAAATGATAGAGAGGTGGGGGAGTAACACATAAAATGTGTGGGGCGCAATGCTGGTGAAAATGAGACAGATCTAAAGGGAGGTAGGAGTGTGAAAATGTACAACACATGTTGTTTACCCATGTGTGTACCACTAAAGACAATTGAGAGGTTTAGAATGATAGGGAGAAAAAATGAAGTGACAGGATGAGAAAACAAGGAGGGTCGCAATAAGAGGAATTAAGATGATAAGGTGATGAGAAGATGCATACAATAATGCCACCAAATGTTTTGGGAAAAGTTTATGTATGATTTTGGGAGAATTTGTCTCGTGCTGACTGAAGTGGAGACAAAACATAAAGGTGCTGATGTATGCTATGTATGTGTTTTAAGAAGTGTGAGGATGTAAAAGTGAGGATAAAAAAATCGAAAGGAATACTACACAGTATGTGCTCCTCTGTGTAGAGTCTGAAGCAATGGGACTTGCACGATCGGTTTTGAAGTCATTTAACCCTATTTCATGTAGACCCACATAAACTCACATGGGTGACACACAAGTCAGTCAGCACATTGGCACAGAAGGCGTTCCCTTCATTGGTACAGTATCAAAGAGCATCCCCAGAATTTAGTGTCAATTAGTTGGTGTTGCTGCTGCCAGGCTACAAACAACTATTCACAGACACAGATCTTTGGAGAAAAAGGAAGGAAATTATTGAAAATATAGGAAGGAAGGAGAATAATTCATTTAGCTAATAGTCTAAAGGGACATCAGCCTCCAAGGATAAGGTTGACATAATCCCAATCCTTTCTGCCAAAATACTGGTGAAAATGCTATGTGTGTCTGAGGCTAGCACAAGTTAACCTTGGCCTAATTAAACTACTCTCTTTCTTTGGTACTTGGCTCTGCCCTATTTTCAGAGTGATAAATTTACCACTTTTTCCTCGGTTGTGATAGATGCCCCACTCATTTTAGCCAATCTCTGAAGACCACAAGGCTGAGAAGAAGTCACTGAGAGACAGAGCCACTGGGATGACATACCTCACTGTGCCCTCAAAAAACTAGTTTTATTTCTCTAAATAAAATGGTGTGACGTTGACATACAATCTCAATAGTGTTTCCATGTGTGATTAAAGTTACTTTGGAGTTATCAGATGAAGATAATACGGCTCAGCAACCATTGAACCTTTCTGCTAGTCAAGTGATTGAAAAAGTACATGCAATGTTACTGGACAGTCATTGTTCCATACTGATAAAGTGCTATACAATAGGTTAATTTTGCAACAGTGTTCAAATGTAGTTTGGACACCATACAGTGTCATCAATACAAATTCTAGGTATTTCTGTAGGAATACTGTGTTGCAAATGTGTCAACATTTCGTCGAACACGACAACAATGTTGTCTTCGACGAACAGTCGTCTGTGCTCAACGTTCGCGTGACACTCGATGTACTGACGAAGGCGGACAACGTCAACTGAATTATTTTCCGTTACATTGTCAATGCCTTGTAGGTGATGATCAGAGAAAATGGCTGTAGCGAATTTCCACTACCGTCAAGTCAATTGTTTCCGAAATCTCCCCCCATGAATTAAGTCTTGGGCAGGGCCAACGTTTGCTGTAGGCGAACTATGCAGCCACCTAGGGCGCCATGAAGAAGGGGGCGCCAAATACAGAAATGTGTCCATTAATTAACCATCCCGCACCACCAGCAGAGGGCGCCGAGGTGGGGTGGGTGTCTCTCCGATTTGCGCTCCCGGGGGGGGGAACAGCTGTTGAGCGCTCGCTGAAAATTCAAACAATGAAGTCAAGGACGCGTGCTGTCTATCTAGCTAATCACACTTGCACGACACTATATGACGACATCAGTGCCAGTAGAAATTTCTCCTGGTAGCCGACACTTCCAAGCAAGGGTTCAAAGTGTCGACCATTACATCATTTCTGTCGGCGACCATTTCAAAAGTGTCGGCGACCTAAGTATATATCTGGCTTTAGGGGTTTGTATTTCAACGGAAGAGTGTGTTTAACCATTTAACATGGTTGCATGTGTCAGTTAACTCTCTTTAACCTTTGTTTGCCCTCCTTGTCCCAGCCATACAAACCTAACTTTACGGGTCAGACCGGTCAAAACCGCAGTTCATAACCTGATTTTAAATATTTCTTGTGGTGGTGCGGTTTATATTTCGAAGTGGTTTATCGTTTTTATAACAAAACCGTCCCCTTAAGTTTTTCAGTTCTAGTGATATTTTCAAGCATTAAGAACCCCCTTTGAAACATTTACATTTATTCATTTAGCAGACACTTTTATCCAAAGCGATTTCCAAGAGAGAGCTTTACAAAAGTGCATAGGTCACTGATCCTAACACCAAGATATCCCCAAACATTGCGGGTAGCCAAACATGAAGCATACATTGTGAAAAAAAGCAAAATAAGTGCCAAAGGGAAGAACTATAAGAGCATGTAGTTAAACAAGTTACAATTAAACAACATGAACCTCAAAGAAGTGCAAGAGTGTACCTGTAGAAAAGCAAGCAATAGTAAAATATTTCACAGCGAATACAATCATTTTTAATCAGTTACAGCTAACCAACAAGAGCAACAAGTCTCTAAGTAAGAGTCATTGTGATCCTGGAGGAAACTAACATCATGTCCAGCAAATCGTTCCTAGGTACTATAGGTAGCGTTGTATTCCCGGAACAAGTGCGTCTTGAGCCTTTTCTTGGTGGGCAGACAGTCAGTGGCCGGGTTTTCCCAGATTCGTTAAGAAGCTCTTAACGCTAAGATCTTCTTAGGAACGTTCCTAACCCGGCCAGTGTTTCTGATGGAGGTGGGGAGTTGATTCCACCACTGGGGGGCCAGGCAGGAGAAGAGCTTGTGTTGGGACCAGGCGCTCTTGAGCGGTGGGACCACCAGATAGTTGTCAGAAGAAGACCGTAGGTGGCGGGTGGGGATGTAAGGCTGGAGGAGAGACTTGATGTAGTCGAGTGCAGTCCCGTTCACCGCTTGGAAGGTCAGTACCAGGGTCTTGAATCTGATACGGGCCGTGAAACAAGCAAACCCCCTTTGAAACAAAGTACTGTAACAACGTTGTCACCGGCAGTATTTCAGATGGAATCGCGATTCAAACAGTACCGTCTGCTAACTGAAAATATGCCCCCAAAAACGTAAATAAGTTTGACATTAATTTAGGGAAAAATGGCTAATTCAAAAGAAGTTTGCTACGAGCAAGCTAGCTCGCTGCTGTTGCTAGCCAAACGTCTCGAAGGGGATTATTTGAAAGCGCCAGATATTAGAATGTTTCTTTAGATAAAGTTTAGGCTATGGCATTGAAGACAGCGACGCACCACACATGCTTGAGTTTAAATACATTTTTTAATGTGACACTACTTACTGTACATGCAAGTCTTGATTTGCTTAAATGTACATGTGCTGCTTGTACAACACGGCATGATACTTGCTGTGCAACAGCACGTCTATGCATGTTGTATCCATGCGTCGTTGCTAACGTGTGCTGACGTGGTGACGTAGCTAGCACTGAGTACCCTTCGTTGACTAAAGGCACTTTTTGCCACAAAAACACTGTAACCTCCTAAACCGTGCAACGGAACGTAAATAAAAATACAAGCAACTCAATTGAGACCAAGACGAAACTTTTGACACCTAGGTTGTCTATGTAGTCCAAATATTGACTGAGGCTTAGGGGGGCAAAAAGAATAATAATAATATATATTTGAGAGAACAATGGTTGTGCTCGCCGAAGGTGTGAGCACACCCAATAATAACCAATCAGGCATTTTGTATTATATCGGCATTTGGTAACAACAGGACTGGTGACATGAGGCTTATTATTTGTAATACCTTATTTTATAGGGGCTTAATTTGGAATGCCCAGCAGTAGCTATTCAGCTATCCCAATTCAGCCGCTATAAAATGATTTATTGATTAATGATTAAAATATTTGGACTACATAGACAACCAGGTGTCAAAAGTTTCGTCTTGGTCTCGATTGAGTTGCTTGTATTTTTATTTACGTTCCGTTGCACGGTTTAGGAGGTTACAATGTTTTAGTGGCAAAAAGTGAGTCAGATCGGGAAAATGTTTGTACATTTATGTTTGTTGAGTTGTCAATCTTCCTTCTTGCGTATGTATTTCTTTCATATTATCTCTTAAAACAGTGAGGTAAAACATCACACAAAATGGTTTGATGAAAAAAACATTGTGACATGTATAGAAGTTTCAAATTCTGTCAAATAGTCGATTTTCAGAAGTGCTAGTCGAGTTTTGGTCGACCAAAGAAAATCTTAGTCGGGGACAGCCCTATTTACAATACAAATTGTTAAAGAAAATCAAAAGAGTACTTTTTCTTTAAAGGCACACCATAAAGTTGTGGTAAACGTTCTCTGAAAGTTCAATTTTGAGCGTTCTAGGGCGAGGTGGACACATTTGGCGTAAGACTAACGTGTGACTATAACGCATGACTAGCGTGGGACTGACGCATGAGGAGCGTGTAACAGCGACCAAGTAAGACACCCCTGAAAACTATTAGCGTGTGATGACGTGTCACTGAGTCGCGACGACATGAGACAAAAGCAAACGATGAAAACAAAGCAAAAGATGAATAACAACCAAGTAACGCTAGGGTAACGACTGACTAACGATAGCCAAACGCGTGCAGCGTTTGTCAAACGTTCCACACCGTGTCCAACGTTTAAAATTGCACGTTTAAAAAATGCTGGTCTCAATGAGAACCTTTGTGCATGTTCAAAACTTTTTTTTTTAACCAGCGTTCTCCGCCGATCACCGACAATGACCGCCAATTACCGGCATCACCAGCGTCCACACAACGCTCTTCTGGCACTATACCAGCGCTACACCAGTGACCATGGACGATTAGCAACGTTTCCTCTAATATCATAGAACGTCGAACAGAATGTTATGGTGTGACGGGGCCTTAAGGAACAGAAGGACTTGAATAGTATGGACTGATATTGTATGGTCTCATACTGAATGAAACCTGCAAACTACATGCGGCAAGCACCAACCAAATAAGCACTGTTTTATTAAGAAGTATCTGTCACAATACAAAATTAAGAAGATAAAATATATAAATATAGAGTTAGATTCCTGGTTTGGGGTTTGCTCCACATGTCTCCACTCAACAGTTGCACCCTGTGTGTACAATAAGGCATTTCTTTCTCATCTTATGACGCAAAATGGAGCAGCTCAATAAGACAGCCATGGCACCATAACCTAGCCTTGTGCTATTTTACTTTTAGGCTTCCTCCTGGTACAACTGTGTGATACTCTGCATATATTCAGAGGTTATTTATACGGGGAGCAGAGAAAAAAGATGCAGGGAGCAATCCCTGTGTGTCCCAGAGTGCTGTGCGCAAAGCGTTCTGGGCTACAGCTGTGGCCGCTATCTCGAGATCCAGGGCAGATAAGAAAGTCTAATATAAACAGACACGCAGGGATGTGACATGCACACACACGCGCGTCGGCACACAAACACAACAAAACGAAGGCATAAAAATGGACATGAACACATGAGTACATGTACAGTACAAGTACATAAAGCCTAGCAAACAGGCATAAACACTGACATGCAAGTACAGAGACAAACACATAATCTTAATCAGATTTACTCAAATGATTGAGTCTGTGTGCATACCTAGTGTGACACACACAAAACACACACAAAACACACACAAACACTGCAGAAAGACCACATTTGTAGCCTAAACTGACACTTTTTAAGTACTTGGTGCTTTGGCAGGACTACAATGCACTGTACAGAAAATCCCATCTGTGCAAGATAACGACTACCATGACAATCATTCTGAACTAGAACAACCCAAAAGTCGACTGCATTGTTAACATGACACGAGTCATCCATGCATTTGCAAAACTGTTTATCTCTGAATCAACCCTCTACGTAAGGTTTTCCAGCAAACCTATTACTGAATCATGCTGTTCACAGAATTCCAATGAGCCAGCAGCCCTAAATTTCACCCTAAGAAATTATTGATTTGTTTTTAACAGTCCGGTATGCATAATGTAGGCTTGGGATAAACGTTTTTTCTTACAAAATCTTGTCCTAAGCCTTAATAATAAGGAAAATGACCTATGTCAAGCAACACAATACAGTATGACAAATCTGACTCATACTCTGTGTGCCATGTGCCCATTTCATGTGCAAACAACTAGACCTGGGTCAAATACAACTTATAAACACCATTAGTTAAGTATTAATCTGGTATTAAAGTATTCTTAGTTTATTGAAGACAAAGGAAAAAACCCTATAGTCTGAGGAAAATTATACTTTAAGGTATTTGACATTTGTATTTAAACAAGTTTGACAAGCAATGCATTAGAGCATTAAGCCTCTTTCAAAAGCATTGCTTGACCTTACACTATAAAATATTCATTCATATGAACATGACCTTATTGTGAAAATGCAAACCAATGCAGCTTCCTGCTTTGACAGGAAGGGGTCAAGGAGCCCTTCCTATTTGGGGAGTGGTGGTGACATCGAGTGTAGGAGCATAACACCAAGACAGGGTCCCGAAGTAGGTCAAATCCACAAGGCAGCCTTCTCAATCCCCAAATCATGTTAATATAATACTCTAATGGCCATCTGTCAATTCATCAAAATATCAGTTACGTAGAATGAGCTGTTGTCATGGCAATTTTATTCAAGAGAGTGAGATAGATGTAGAGGATATACAATCTATACAATTTACAGTACATATCTCAACAACAGTTTGAAAAAATGTGTTTTGGCCAATAACTCTTTTTTCTCCCGGTGGGAGTTTTCTCCCGGTGGGAGTTTTTCTGGGAGTTTTTCCTTGTCTTCCTTGAGGGTTTAGGTTGATTGAGGGGCAGTTCTATGGGCGCATGTGAAGCCCTCTGTGACATGCTTGCGTGTAAAAAGGGCTATACAAATAAATTTGATTTGATTTGAACTCTTGAGTTGTTTGCCTTACTTAAGTGTTTCCTTTGTCTTGTGTCTTGGGAGATCCCATATCTGGCATGTTAACTTTGTGATATCAGCCATATTGATGCGGCTGGCAATTCATGAAAAAAAGTCAAACCAAACCTCACAAAAGTTGTCACAAGGTTTTTTGATTTTCGAAACCGTTTGTCCAGTAAATACAGTCAATTTAGGCAACAGAGCCACTAAACAGTAAGTTGGGTCGTTTCTCAGCAAATCTTTGATGGATTCACACAACACTTGCTGTACTCGGCACCTTGTTCTGAAGATGTCAAAATGTTTTTTGGGGGTCATTTGATCTGCTTGGCCCCCTCATTGCTGCTTGCAGCTATATTTGTAATTTCAATTTATTTTTAAGGGGTCATTGACTGGGTTTTGGGGGTATTTCACTCTTCCTTAAGGTTTCCCAACAGGGTATGTAACATTGGTTGGGCTGAAAATGGCTCGGGTGCTGTTCTATGCCCCCTGATAAATTCAGTTAAATTTTCCCGGGAAAAAACGCTAGGTTTCTCCTTTTAGGGTATACTCATGAATATGTAGATGAGCTACGCGCTGACTGGTTGGTTTACAACGAGTGAAGCTGCGGAGCAAAGACGCAACATGGCCAACAGCACTCACTGAAACAACAAAGTTGGAGATTTGAAATAAAAACGTTCAAATAAATCTATTGTGGATCGCCTTAGGTGGGTAACGTTGGCACTACAGCTTAGCAAACAAACTATCGTGATTCAACTCAGCTTCAGTTAGCTCCAGCTATCTTGCTGAAAAATAGATCAGATTGTAGATTGACATGACAACATGGGTTATTTATTTGAATGAAACACAGTCAGGAACAACTGTTTTTGCATTCCTTGCAAATCAGGGTAAATAAAAAGCAGAAGAGCTAGAGTCTAGGTAACATTGACTCGACGGGCATGGCTGATGTTTGTCTATACCGTAGCGTTGAAGATCCCCAGTGTTTCCCACAGATTAGAAATCTATTTGTGGCGGGGGGGTTGGGGTTGTTCCATGTCAGAGAGGGGGGGGGGGGTTCAAAATAATTAATTTGGTAATAATTCGACAGAACTTTATTATATTAGATATTAATACAAAATGATTCACATCTTCACAAAATCAACAACAACCAACAAATAATTTCTGCATATGCAAATGTAACAACACTAGTGCTAAATAATAGGGCTGTCAGTTAAACGCGTTATTAACGGCGGTAACGCAAACCCAAATTAACGGCGTAAATGTTTTTATTGCGCGATTAACGCTCTTTTTGACCTAGCAAACTTTGTAGTTTTTTCACATTCTGTTGCAACAACCACTGACGTTAGAAAACCTACAATACCGCACCGGATATAGTTAGACCGGAAACAAAACAACAGGCACGTCACACACAATTGTTTGGGCTTGCGAGCCGGCTAAAGAGTAGTAGCAGAGCCCGCTTACGGATATGAGACATTCTCTGGTAGTAGGCTAATGTTACGTTTTGAGTTGATTGCCAGCGCCAGACGCCAAAATGGATGCCAATAAGATTCTGAATGGAAAGTTTACTTTTAAAAGGTTGCCAAATGGTTCCATTGACAAGACCAAAGTGATCAGTGTGTTCTGTCGTTGTGAACTAAGCTATCATCGCAGCACGTCGTGGAGTCTAAAATACCATTTTGATGGCCAAGCACACAGCTGATGCAAATTCTCCTCCCGCTCGTCAAAGCCAGGCGATTGCAATGTTGTTTTCAATAAAAAAAAAACATTTGCACGAAGCAATCCAAACCACTTTTCCATGTTGAAAAGGGCCGGGTTTCCCAGATTCGGTAAGAAGCTCTTAACGCTAAGAGCTTCTTAGGAACGTTCTAAGAGCGTTCTATAGCGTTCTTAAAACGTTCTTAAGAGGCTCTTAGCGTTAAGAGCTTCTTCACGAATCTGGGAAACCCGGCCAAGAACATAAAAATTTGAAAAAATTATGGATGAAAAATAAATTAAGGGACATTTAGCATAGATAAAAATGTGCGATTAATTGCGATTAATCGCGACTTAACTATGACATTAATACGATTAATCGCGATTAAATATTTTAATCGTTTGACAGCTCTACTAAATAACTATTAAACTGGTTGGCTCCATGATGCCGGGTAAGCATATGCATTGTTGCTAACGTGTGCTGATGGGCAGGGAAAGGAAATGCAGCTGCGTGTTTTAACCGAAATAATGTTAATAGCGGCCGGTGTTGATTCTGTGGCGCAACACCACAAATTAGTCTATGTGTGGGATACACTGATCCCTGTGCAGTTCGACCTTTGACACATTTGCGCAAACCATTTCACCAAGGATGGTTTTGAAAACCTGGGACAATGTAAAGCAGGATTTGCTATGAAGCTGTTGCTGAAAAGAGGTGGGTTTTGACCTTATGTTCATCACAACCGCAAGCTGTAGTATTTTGTCGGTAACAGTTATTAGGAATGCTAACGTATCCTGTAGCACCTGCCTTTCTCCAGTTCTTTCAAATAGAAAATCTAGATAGGCGTTAGAAATAGGCTGGACTGCTATTAGTTTTCTGGCAATTTTTTTGGAAGCTTCCCTTCTAATGCCAACTTCAGCTAGTCTAGCTAGAGTCATTTGCTAAGTAAGGTATGTTGATGTGTTTAGAAACGTATTTAGCATTCTACCTATGCTAGATGCAGGAGACGTTAGCATTGCTAATAGGCTAACTGTTAGCGACAAAATCATACTTACAGCTTGCGTTTGTGATGAGCATACTGCTGAAACAGCACCTCTTTTCAGCAACAGCGGCTTAGCAAATCCTTCTTTAAATTGTCCAAGGTTTTCATTCAAAACTGTCTTTGGTGAAATCAAACTTACAGTTCGAGCAAATTAATAAATGAGTGTCGAACTTCCCAGGGATCTTATCATAGATAAACATCAGCCATGCCCGTCGAGTGTCTGGTTCCTTGGGAAGATTATGAAAAGTGTCAGCATTCCCAGTACAGCATGGAACACGACAATTATATTGTATTTTATATTGTAATTTGTCAAATTATATTTTATTTTATGCCCACTTTTATTCTATTTTAGTGTATTCCACTTATTACTGCTCGTTTTAGTATAGTTAGACCACATATTTAAATGTAAGATTCCTATATGT
Organism: Hypomesus transpacificus; assembly: GCF_021917145.1. NCBI lineage: Eukaryota > Metazoa > Chordata > Actinopteri > Osmeriformes > Osmeridae > Hypomesus > Hypomesus transpacificus. The sequence goes on along the minus strand of NW_025813724.1, from coordinate 268,121 downwards.
TTATTGTATGCACCTTCCTGCCAAAGCAAATTCCTTGTCAGTGCAAACTTTCATGGCGAATAAATCCCTTTCTGATTCTAATTCTGAATTACGATGGTCGATTTTCAATATACTTTTATATTTTTGAAAGTTAAAGTAGTTATATACGTTAACTTTCAAATGTTCTCCTTTGTTGTTCGCGTGGAAGTACACAGAGCAGCACGCAGCTAAACTAGTGTCTGAGATCCTGGGCTAGAACACCAGAGGGCTGGTCTGTATGTAAACGTTGGGGCATGACAAAGGTGATACTTTTTTGAAACAGATCGTTTTACAGCTGAGATTTAGATAGGAAAGAGGTGTCAATTGACTTTGAGGTTCACTGTATGTCCATTTTACCCACCAAACTGGCTTTATTCACCTATGACAACGTAAAATCTGTTACGCAATCAATGACTCCTTTAAACCCAGGGAGAAACATTATTTTTCAAGGTAGACCACAGAAGTGCAAGACTAACAATCACAGTGATCAAAAGCTGACCTGTTCTGTGAAAAACAACTTAGTTTACTGTGTTTTGGATAGTTTTTTGATCATCTTTAAACTATCTGGATCTATTTGGATGCTTAGCATCTCTGAATGAACAACAACTTGCTGTATGTGTAAGTAAGGAACTTTGTTTTGGCAAATCAGCATACTCCCCTGGAGTAAACAGTTGAGACAGACATGCAATGGAGCTTGTTCCAATACAAAAATATTTCACGCATCCTTGTCTCTTTGTTTGAAGGAAAGGTTAGTCTGTAGCCTGACGTTGTCATACTCATAATGACTATGGGGCGTGTGTCAACCGAGCTCGTAAAACAAATGCCACTTCGCTCAATTGGATAGACCTACAACCAATCAGAACAACGTAATATGTTGTTTGTTGAAAACGAATTCAACCCAAGCGCTCTTTGGTGACGTTGTTGATTACGTTACGGTTGATCATCTGTCCATCATCGTATACAGCCCGCCCTGACAATTTAATTGGTCCGAACAGCTCCTGTTCGGATATAGTTTTTCCGCAATCGAGCCCCTCCAGACCCAACTTCCCGACCAACTTATATTTGTGGGCGGGGATAAGTTTGGCTGGCAGCCAGGCTAGTTAGTCTGATGAATGATGTACAGAATCCAATAACTGTTAAATCAAGTTGTGTCATATTAATCCCCATGACAGGAAGAAAGCAAGGAAGGAAGGAATGCATGTAGAACACAGGCAGACAGTAAAGAAGGAAGGACGGTCAGAAGGAAGCCAGGAAAGAAAGAAAGAAGTGTTCTAAATAAGGGGAAGACTTGGTGACACTGAACTCTGTGATAGAGGAACAGATGTTTGCTCATACAATGCAAAAACCAGACAAACATCCAAAGAAAGACATGCAGGTATGTGATGCTGTATGAATTTTCAGGCAGACAGATATACTTTGAAAAAGACAGAAACTCCTGTCATCCTACAACAAAAAGATGGAGAAATAAAACATACATAAAGTGACCAACCAAGTCAACTTTCACCTACTGAGCTAGCCATTCAATTGACAAAAACATTCACATTTTACACTGATCTTCCTTCAGTACTCTCCACCATACAATAGAATATGAGTAGTTTTGGGTCACACCAGTCCACTCTTCATCTTATAAAGAAACCATCCTGAGGGTGTTGAGGTTACTGCTCAGATGGGGCACATGTGTGGAGCATCTTATCTCCTCACAACAGCATGGCTGGCATGAGTCTGGCTTTGTGATGAGATGGCTTTATGTCTGTGTGTGTGTGTGTGTATTGGTGCATCTGTGAAGAAAACTATTCTGGAGCCTACTATGCATAGAAAACTGTAGGAAGCTAACAGGAAAAAAATCATGATGCACTTGATTTGTTTTGGGTCCGACTGTAGCATTTAATCTTTATATCTGCAATAGGAATTGATTTATGAAAAACAGGAGCGATGGATTAAGATTTCTGCCATTCACAAGAATCTCCGCAGTCATACAGAGGACTGTAGAATTTTTGAAAGCTACTTAGTGTCCTATAATGTGTCCTCCTGAAAGCTGTCTTTGTATACTATGTGCCCCCAAAGATATTAAGCATTATCTGCGAGTTTCTATAAAGTCCTCTAAAGTCCTATAAAGTTTGGAAATTTTATTTTGGTTGATTATTCCTCCCCGTCGGTAATACCAATTGGTATTGTATTTTATATCGTTGGAAAGCCTGATTAGTCACCTTTACAACGAGGTACAAATTGTAAGGATTCGTGCATTCTTGGAATGAGCAACACAGCTAACCGTGTGGGTAGCGGCCCAAAAAATAAAATATCTGCCAATATCTTTTGCAATATTCTTCTATTGGTATTTACTCTCATTTTGAGCTTCAAGTGGGATCAGCTTGGGCGTGCTGTATGTGCCAGTGTGACCAACGCAAACATGTTGGCTGACTTGCGACAAATCCTGGTTGAAGAATGGGATACCATCCCACAGCAGTGTGCGACCAGGCTGGTGACCAGCATGAGGAGGAGGTGCCAAGCTGTTGTGGTTGTGTATGGATCTTCCACACGCTACTGAGGTCCTTGACAGTGTAAAATGAATAAAGTGTAAAAATGGCCAATATGTGTTGTTTTTTCCTTATTACTGTGGGAGAGTGCAATTATCCAATTATATAAAATACAATACCAATTGGTAATATTGAAGGGGAGGAATAATCAACCAAAATAACGTTTCCAAACTTTTTTGGAGGGGTTTACATCTATATGTCAGGGACATTCCAATTGCATTGCTATAACATTGCGTAAAAAGGGCAAAACACCAATAAAAGTCTCCACTGGAATGATATTTCCGGTAACAGCCGCCACAAGCTTTCATAACAAGATTCAGATGGAAAGCTCTGTAGGGGAAGGACTGGATGCAGTGCAGTTCCTTGAAAATCTGCTAACACAGCTTATCAATTATGTATGTTGTTTTTGCACATCTTACTGTATGAAGGATGACAGACTTAGAAGAATGTGAATGTCAAAAGTAAATAACTGAACTTTTATTTGTGTGTCCTTAGAGACAGCTCCACTCCAATCTTTCTTGTGTTACCAAAGGTTAATGGTTACTAATGACAAAAACATGACAAATGCATTATAAGCGTGAAGATTAGGTTATTTGGTTAGGAACCAAGACTTTCAAGTTAGATCATGTATTTGGTGGTTTAGCACGACTAAAATCATTAACTTATCAACTTACATTGGTAGATCATTTTCTGGGAAGCAGTATCCTGATAAATGGAGTGTTCTGGGGAAAGAGAAGAAAACAAAAATGAGCCTTCATTGTTGACCAAATACAGTTACTAGAATAGCAATATTTTCCTTCTCACACAAGCTAAGCAAAAATTCACATGTATACTTAGACATACACAAACTTTGCACTCCACCATCTTAAATTGAGTTCCTAAGGGTAACTATTTTGCAGGCTAAAGGCAAGGTAGCAGAAAACAGCTCTACCCTGCAATATACATTATGTGGCCTACTTTCATGACTATTTCTCTATAGACTGTCTATCTCCCCTGCTCTGTCTCCACCTGACAGAGCAGGTTACATCCTCATCAAATTGAACAGCCTTGACATTCTATAGAGGTTATTTCAAATATTATATTATTAGATCTCAAGAGGAATCTCAAATTACAAGCCACCATGTGTCCAAATGACACAGAGGCATTTGAGGATCGTTCTGTTGCATTATGCGTGTGATTTAGTGTGTATGTGTGGGTATACAGCTATGTTTGTGTGTGTTGGTGAATGTGTATGTCAGACTGAACAAATTGCTATATGCAGAGAGTGGGGCCGTTTAGTTTCAAGTGACAGTGGAGAGTCATCTCCACTGTCACTTGCAGATTGGTGAACCTCTGCCCATCTTACTTCTGAGAGACTCTGCCTCTCAAATATACTCTTCTTATACCCAATCATGTTACTGACCTGTTTGCAATTAAGCTAGTTGTTTGCAAAATATTCCTCGAGCTGTGTATTTTTAATAACTGTACGTCCCGTGACTTGTCACTGTGTGTATTGTTTGGCTGGTTCTTTGTTTGTTTGTCTCCCTCTGTCTGTGTCTATGTTTCCCCAGGTGTTCCAGTTCCTGCCCTCCTGTTGAATGGTCCAATCAGTGACTACAGCTCATCCTCTAACCCAGTTGTTCTCAACCCTGGTCCTCAAGTACCCCCTGTCCTGGGAAATACCTAAAACATGCAGGACAGGGGGTACTTCAGAACCAGGGTTGAGAAACACTGATCTAACCTACCTGTTCATCAAATACCCATCTGCTCCGTTTGACCAATCAGTGCTCACTTTCTGTTATTTAAGTTCCTTTGTTTTCCCTGGTGTTAGAAAGGGGATGTTTGCTATTGCTACATTGATTGGGTGATTTATGGTTTAAATGTTGTTACTCAGGGCCTCATTTATCAAGGCCTTTGCGCCTGTTTCCATGCGTTAATTGTTCGCAAAGACTGACTTAACCGATGCGGGCTATTTACAAACAGGGCGCACTTGGGTAAAATCGCAGATTGCCTGCCACATGAGCGAGAACAGGCAAGTTGCGCTTTCAATATGCGTTTGTGGGATGGTCATGGGGAAAGTGGGAGTTCCGCCCCAAAAAGCTGGAAGGATACGCATAAAGTGCGACTAATCATATATTCCGCGGTATTTACAAAGACTGCCGGTAAGAGTGTGCCTCTATTCTGCGGGGGAAACTCTCCGCCTCTTAAAAGGAAATGTAAACCAGGAGCGTGTTTTCCTGTGTGTACAAATTTACAGAGCAAGGGGAAGACATAGGCCAATTTCTTTTTAGAGGGTGTGGATGTTCGTATGCTTCATGTTTTGGTTACCCGCAATGTTTTTGGGGCTATCTCGTTATTTATGATCATTGACCTATCCACTTTTGTAAAGCTCTCTCTTGGAAGTGGCTTTGGATAAAACCGTCTGCTAAATGATTACATGTAAATTATCTGCCCTGTAATATGTTCAGGTTTGCTGTTACTTCATGCACGTTGCTAAATTTAAGCTTGCGCTTTCTTTTTCCCGTAGGAAGATCCATGACAGTATCTGTCATGGATGCGGGCCCATTGTTTGCTCTTTTAGAAGTGCGCTAATTACGCTAATGGGCGGAGTATGCGCTGATTGCCTGATGAGTGTCAGGTTTGAAAAATACTACACAAAATGAGGAAGCATAGCGGGCGCTATTACCAAACTCGCAAAAACAGATGCAGCGTAAACTGTGCCATTGTTAGTAAATGAGGCCCTCAGTGTGTACTATTCAGTGTCTCACCGTTTGTTTAAAGGAGACATGACATGAAAACTTCATTTTATGAGGTTATTTAACATTAATATGAGTTCCCCTAGCCTGCCTTTGGTTCCCCAGTGGCTAGAATTTTCGATAAGTGTAAACCAAGCCCTGCGTGTTCTTCTCCGCCTTTGACAAAATGAAAATATCAATTGCTCTCTTTGAAAATCTCCCCCTAGTGACGTAGATAGGAGCAAGGTTACCTCCCCTCTCTCTGCTTTGCCAGCCCAGATCATCTGGCCCGCCCATGAGAAACTGAGCTACCACCGTGCAAGGGCGAGTGCGATATCGGTTTTTCCTGGAGAGACATCATGGCGAGCAAACAAACGAAGCATAACAGTTGCTCAGTGCTTGGATGTACAAATCAAAATAAAAGTATTTTTTTTGTTCGTTCATCCAAGGTTCTGCACAACCAGTATCTTAATTTGATTTTCGCTGGAATTGCGCCGACACAACTTCACAAAGTTTTGTATGTCTGCGCCAAACATTTCAGCCTCTACTGTTTCCTCAACTTGAGCCAATACAAAACTGGCCTGCTGAAATAAAATTCTGGATCATTACTAACTCTCCTTGGTCAAGCTACAAACCTTGGAGAAGTAAGTTAACTAACGCTGTATCATTTTGTTGCTTTACTGTATATGGTTACCTAGCTTGCTACCCTTAGAATGTGGCTGTAACATTACCTCTGCAGCTAACAGCTGAGTTACTGTTGCTAATGTAAAGATGGATGGCATCAAGTATGTGTGTGAATACAAACGCTGTAACGCCAGTGTTGTACACTTCTTTGTTATTTGGATAACCGTTATGCTGTTGGTGTTATGGCACGGGCGATATCCGCCTTTCTCCTCATTGAAATTATTTATGAGTGTGCACCTCTGCAAACCAGGGTGATCAGATGAGAATGGGCAAATTTGAGGCATCTTACAGCAACGGGGCTACGAGCTAGCTGAGTTACTGTCGCTAATGTAAAGGTAGATGGCATCAAGTGTGTGTGTGAATACAAATGCTGTGACGCGAGTGTTGTACACTTCTTTGTTATTTGGATAACCGTTCTGCTGTTGGTGTTATGGCGCGCGATATCCGCCTTTCTCTTCATTGAAATGACTATGAGTGTGCACCTCTGCAAACCAGGGTGATCAGATGAGAATGGCTAAATTCGAGGCATCTTACAGCAACGGGGGCTACGAGCCATTGTGATACATCCGTTGTAAACATTAGCGCATGTTGCTGCCCCTCTCCTCCTCATTAGCATTTAAAGCTACAGACACCAAAACAGCGAGTTCTGAGGAAAGCTCATTGTGGGACTACTCGTAGTGGCTATAATTCTGCACCATGGCTGAATTTTGGGAAAGAGACTTCAGATACAGTATTAGGGGACCACTAAGGCCTATATAAAAGCATCCAAAAACTGCATTTCATGTCTCCTTTAACCCTGGGGAAAGGGGGATGCACATTGGGGTGTGCATGTAGGTAAGACGCCCATGGGCTTACATCCTACCTGTAGGAAAACGTCTGTCTATACACCCTAGGCAAGAAACTGGACGGACTACCCCCTGTATTTTTGTTTAGTTTTAGGGTGCCCAGATCGTGTGCCAGATTAATCTAACAGTGCGTTTACACTGCAGCGACGCGATGCGAGCGACAACATGTTTTCCATTCAGTTTCAATGGAGCCAGGCGAATCGCTTACGTGGTGCATTGTGGGTAGCGACGCGATCGAGTTGAGATTTTCTCAACTTTATGCAAATGAGGAGCGATTTTCGCTAGCGATGGCCAATCGCAGTGTTTTCTTGTTTCTCGTAACGTAGCAACCATGGTAAACATTTCTAGCTTTCAGTTTTTAATATGGAGGAGAAACTAATCACCTGTGGTTGCATATCCAGTCCTGTAGCCTACGAGACGTCTCTGTATTTGTACAAAGACATTAATAAAAAGAATGAGGCCTGGCGCAGGTTTTCCGACGTTGTCGGTGCTCCTGATGGGTTTTTTATACTTTCAAATTTAGTCTCTCGTCACATTACGTAACTTTGTTCTGGTAACTAGTTAGTTACAGTAGTAGCCCGGCTGGAACTCCCTGGTCGTATCAACAGATTAGCAGAGACTTTGAGTGATATCATAAAAACGTTTTTACACATGTCAACGTGTATGTCTATTAAACAGTTTTGTATTTTGTATAGAAGTAGTATTTTGATCGATGTTGCGAGTACGTAAACCCAAATCTGCACACTTGGCCATGACAACTACAACAGTGACTTTAGAGAACTACAATTCTACATTAATCTGTTTGATACGCCCCCGAACGTGGTGAACTGTGGGAAGGCAAGCGATGGCAAGCGATTCGCGTCACTGCTGTGTAAACGCACTGTAAGGGTGTTGTGCTAGGGAGTTAGGACGGGTTAGGGATGTTACATATTAGATTTCTTTGTTTTGGTCCTCCTCAGCCCCTTTCTCCCATTATTATTTGTTACTATTGTTATACCGTGGGATGTTGTGGAGAAATAAAACTCCCTTCCGTTTTTGCTATCACGATTGTTCAGTGTCTGTTTCCGTTTCCTCATCCACTATTCCCTCACCCTGATTTTGGTTCATTATTTCCGTGTGCAGTGGCACGTTATGTTTCCCTGCCCATCAATTGATTTGTAACAGTAACAGTTTCCAGCCTTTTACTGCCCCCATCCCAACTTTTTGGGAGACGTGTTGCGGTCATCAAATTCCAAATAACCTTTTCTTTTCCTTAAAATGGTACATTTTATAAGTTTAAATATTTGATATATTTTCAATGATCTTCAGGTGAATTACATATGAGTTATAGATTTGCAAATCATTGAATTCTCTTTTTATATACATTTTACACAGCGTCCCAACATTTTTGGAATTGGGGTTGTAATTGCAATAAGTCTTCATGTGATACCTCTCGTGGGGTTGGTTTAAGATTGGAAAATTTGAGCCCTCCAATATAGTTGTAGTTGTAGGTAATGTCAGTTCCTCTTTTAACAACATGCCAACAATGCATTTCAGGGCGGACTGGCCATCGGGGATAACGGGGGAATCCCTGGTGGGCCGCCGGGGTTGGGATGGTCCAAAATATTGGCCCACTTCCATCACCAACCGGCCTTCCCTCGGACATCGCTAGCATCTCATACTATTCCATATTACACAGCATGATAACGTATAAATTGCTCTAAGACCTTTAGTAGGCTCGAATCACTGACCGAGATTTATACTCCTCCTCGCGATTTGTATTCACACTCATGGTGCCTATTTTTCGAAAATGTTCTGAAGCGTCTTCTGAAATGTAAGTCAAAGTAAGAAATGAAACATATATGATGTCATTTATTTGAAATCATTCAAAATAATGTTAAGTGTATGGGTATTTTTCCAAGTAGGCCAATGACTAGGTCAATACGTGCGATGCATTGAGTGGGCAACGCGCCGTGTATTGAGTGGGACAGTCTGACAGTATATCTCCTCGGCCACTTTTTTCCATAGTCCGCCCCTGATTTCAGTCAATTATGTGTCCTGCATGTCACAAACTTGATCAATTACTAGAATAAAGAAACAACATTTACAAAGTAGAAGGTTGCTCAAACTGTAGCTATAGTGCTGTCAAAGCTGTGTACTGTTAAGTTTTAATACTTCAGTGGAGATAGGGTTGTGGTGGTCAACTAATTCTCTGTGTAGGTTTGCATCGGCTTTAAACATTTTTGTTAAACTTTTGCTTTGGCATCTGGGGGGTATTCCAGAAAGCGGGTTTAGTTATAACCCTGAATTGCATAACCCTAAAATGAGGCAAACTCTGGGTTTTCCGTTCCAGAAAGAGAGGTAACGAAAACCTTTGGTGAGTGTACATGGTAACTTACCATGTGAACCTAACCTAATCGCTAGCAGGTTTTCCATGACAAACGTTTTTACTTTCTGAGCCTAATACAGTTGGCAGACATGGGGTGTCCTATCCAGGTTCAGCCGACCGATCTTCGATCTTTTAATATTGGCCGAACAACCAAAACTAATTCCCCTATGGTTTGAAGGAAGATGGGAAACCAAACAATGTATTAACATTAACCAAATAATGCCAATACCAATGGAATTATTGGTGGAATGGAATACCCAATGTGAATGAAATTGTAAGCATATGTACAATTAATGTATTTTAATAGTTGTTTAAAAGTAGTTTACAGTTGGATTTTGGATTTGGGTCAAGCTTGATACATGGATTCTCCTACCACTGCTACGCTGACGACACGCAGCTGTATCTTAGCTAGGATTGAGGCCTTCCTCACAGACATCTCCGCCTGGATGACCGAGCACCACCTCCAGCTGAACCTCGCCAAAACAGAACTTCTCATCATCCCGGCTAAACCCTCCATCTCCCACGATCTGTCAATCACCCTGGGATCTGCGACGGTGACCCCTTCATCCTCTGCCAGGAACCTTGGGGTTACCATGGATGACGAGCTCTCCCTCACGGCCCACATTGCCGCAGTCTCCCGGTCATGTAAATTCACCCTCTACAACATCCGGAAGATCAGGAGATACCTGTCTGAGCACTCCACCCAGCTGCTAGTCCAAGCACTGGTCCTCTCCAAGTTGGACTACTGCAACTCGCTGCTCGCTGGTCTCCCAGCATGTGCAACCCGCCCTCTTTAGAGGATTTAGAACGCAGCGGCCCGCCTGGTCTACAATCTACACAGACGCTCCCATGTTACACCGCTCCTCATCTCTCTCCACTGGCTACCCATCAACGCCCGTATCAGATTCAAGACCCTGGTACTGACCTTCCGAGCAGTGAACGGGACTGCACCCGACTACATCAAGTCTCTCCTGCAACCTTACACCCCCACCCGTCACCTACAGTCTTCTTCAGACAACCGCCTGGTGGTCCCACCGCTTAAGACCACCCGGTCCCAACACAAACTCTTCTCCTGCCTAGCCCCCCAATGGTGGAACCAGCTCCCCACCTCCATCAGGGACACTGACTGTCTCCCCACCTTCAAGAAAAGTCTCAAGACGCACTTGTTCCGGGAGTACAACGGCACTTAGGAATGCTTGGCTGGACCTGATGTTAGTTTCCTCCAGGATCACAATGACTCTTATTGAGTGACTCGTTGCTCTTGAAGGTTAGTTATAAGGAAGTTAAGTCTTGTACTCGCTGTGAAATATTTTACTGCTGATTATTCTTCTACAGGTACAGTCCTGCACTTTTTGTGGTTCATGTTGTTTTTAATTTGTAACTTGTATAACTGCATGCTCTTATGGGTCTTCCCTTTTGGCACTTGTTTAGTTTTTTCACAATGTATGCTTCATGTTTTGGCTGCTTGCAATGTTTGGGACTACCTCGTTGTTATGATCAGTGACCTATGCTCTTTTGTAAAGCTCTCTCTTGGAAGTCGCTTTGGATAAAAGAGTCTGCTAAATGCATAAATGTAAATGTATGTTGATTCAACTCCATTTGGTAGAGATGCAACCTGTAGTTTTATGACACCTAACTAGGAGCTAGAGACATGGAGTCTGGGGGACTTGAGAATTCTCGTCACCTGAGGGGAAAGTTCTAGAAATGGTCAACTGAAGATAGTAGACAGTAAGCCGCTTTGAACTATTGGCTATAAAGATTGGCTATAGAGAACACCCTGCTTCAGGACAAGCTCTCCCAGCGGAAAGTGCCTGACTCCACCTGCAGGTGGATCACAGACTTCCTTTCTGACAGGAAGCAGTGCGTTAAGCTGGGAACACAAGTCTTTGACTCCTGGTCCATCAGCACTGGATATCCTCAGGGCTGCGACCTTTCTTCCCTGCTCTTCTCCCTGTACACAGACAGCTGCACCTCCAGTCATCCATCCGTCAAACTCTTGAAGTTTGCGGACGACACCACCCTCATTGGGCTCATCTCTGACGGGGACAACTTACAGCTCAATGCTCTTTACGACAGTGGAGATGGTTGTGGACTTCAGGAAGAATACAGCCCCACTCATTCCCATCACCCTGTGTGACTCCCCAGTCAACACTGGAGTCCTTCCGTTTCCTGGGCACTATCCTCTCCCAGGACCTCAAGTGGGAACCAAACATCAGCTCCTTCCCCAAGAAAGCACAACAGAGGATGTACTTCCTACGGCAGCTGAAGAAATTCAACCTGCCAAAGACAATGATGGTGCACTTCAACACAGCCATCATTGAGTCCATCCTCACCTCTTCCATCACTGTCTGGTACGCTGCTGCCACTGCCAAGGACAAGAGCAGACTGCAGCGTATCATCCGCACTGCTGAGAAGGTGATTGGCTGCAATCTGACTACCCTCGAGGACCTGCACACCTCGAGGACCCTGAGGCGAGCGAGGAAGATTGTGCCCGACTACTCCCACCCTGGACACACTCTGTTTCAGCCACTCTCCTACGGCAGAAGACTGCTGTCCATCAGGACCAATACCACACGCCACAAAAACAGTTTCTTCCCATCCGCTGTTGGCTTATTCAACAAGGCCAAGGGCTCACACTGACTTCAATGACTTTATATATTTGCAAACTTTAATGACTATTAAAACCCTTTCTGATTCTGAATTACAGTTATTTGACTCTATGGGTTAAATCAGAGCAAGAATGGTCAAAGTTAGTTTAAATAAAATAAACATTCAATAACATTTCAAATGAATAAAATCAATTACAAGGCAAGCATGTTTCAAAATTAAGGTTAACTCTTACCTACTCTACCATGATTATTGTAAACCAGAGATAGAAAGCAAGAGGTGAGGAAGGAGGAGTAGGACAAGCTAGAGGAGAAGCTCTCAGGAAATTAAGATTCCATAGAACAATGCTTCACAATTCGTGTTATACCCAAGAACAAGAATCACACCACAATCGTGACCCTTACTTATCAACATATGACTAGCAATGCAACAGTAAGTTACACAATGAGGTGTGAGAGCCATCAAGTTGAGACTCTGTCCAGTAACTCCATATTGTAGCATATGAGAGGTGGGGACAAGATCAGCCTTTATTCTTCTGCCCTAAGTACACCATCTCTTGGTCAATTTGTTGGTACTTGCTTCATGAGATAGTTTGGAAAACTCCTTTACTGGTAACTGGGAATTAGTGCTGTCAAACTATTAAAATATTTAATCACGATTAATCGCAGTAATGTCATAGTTAACTCGTGATTAATTGCAATTAATCGCACATTTCTAGCTCTGCTTCACAATATGTCTGACTATTGGTTTAAGTTAATCATTTAAAACATGAATGTTAATGAAGTATGAGACATATACATAATGCAACACACACAGTGACCAATTGATATTATGTGTTAGTATACCGAAAATGTCAGTAACTCGAGATGGTGCTGCTGTCTGTCCCGTCGAAAACCATTCAAACAGGTGCTGTTCGTGTTTTTCCCCGCTCCTTCCTGTGAAAAGACAGACAGTCCGTCTTTCCAATCAGGAGGGTCCGTCTTCTGCTAGATAGGCCCTACCTTTTCCGTCAGAAGTTAATGTTGTTGTGTTTTCCTATTTGCCGTGGTGTTTTCCTATTTGCCATTGTATTTTCCTATTTGCCTTTGTGTTTTCCTATTCGCCGTTGTGTTTTGAACTTCAGGGCCACCGTACTGTAGCCGGCTCGCAAGCCCAAACAAGTGTGTGCGGCGTGCCTGTTGTTTTGTTTCCGGTCTAGCTAGATCCGGTGTGGTGTTGTAGTTGTTCTAACGTCAGTAGTTGTTGCAACAGCATGTGAAAAAAACTAGTAAGGCCAAAAAGAACGATAATCGCGCAATAAAAAAATGTAAGCCTTTAATTTGGGTTTGCGTTAACGCCGTTAATAACGCGTTAAACTGACAGCACTACTGGGAATACATGATATTACATTAAATTCCACAGTTCCTCATGCAGAATTCACCTGCCATTAAATGAACATCTCACTGTGTACAGCATTCATGCTCTGTTCAACAGAATCAGAATATGCACATCATTTTCTATTCATTATTCTCATAATTTCAGTTTAACTGAAAATTCCACACAAGTCTGTAAATAAAAGTAGGCTACATGGGGAGAGAACTACCATACTCAGGCATCTCTGCATCCATCTCTGCGGCAGCAGTCAACGTCTTTTCATCATCTTAATCCTCATCATCATCATGATAAAAACATTCTGTTGAGGGTTACAGCTACTACAAGTTGAAATAGGCACCCACTGATGTTTACTTTGTATCATGTCGAAAAATTATTAAAACCAAGGTGACGTATAGGTTACAATCACAAACTCATAGGCCTAAGCAAAATATACCTTATCTGTTCGTAATATGTTTTTATATTTAATATAACATTGAACATGCTATTTTAAGTCCACCACTTTTTCACCTGTAATATTAACGGACAGTCTGGTTAAATGTTCAATGTATGGACTGGTTACTGCAGTCAAATGTATGCATTGACTCGGCCAACAACTGTCTCCCACGCCAATTGTCTCTACGCTGCTACAGCCGTATTGCTTTTTTCCGGAATATGTGCTCTGATTCACCAAAAAACACATATTAACACTTCTATCTGAAGTGTTGTGAAGTAGGACGTTTTTGTTCGCCAGGTGCCATAGTGAATCATAGTTCACTTTCAATAGTGTCAAGCTTTCAATAGTTCTCATGCCCGCGCTTAACTCAGAGTGGACGTACTCCGAGTGGATTAACAAATTCTAATCAGCTTTTCTGGAACCAAAAAGTCGGAGTTTCCCATTTTACATTTTAGTTTTCATTTGTGCGTTTAGGGTTAGGTTCACAGTTTGTTGAACCCGCTTTCTGGAATATCCCCCAGCACAGTACTTAAACCCTCACATCTTGTGTGTGTATAACTGACATCTTCTCTGAAACGGTAACTCTGGTGGAGATACCTACCCCAGTGCAACTAAGACATTAGCTTCCTGCCCTTTGATCATGCTCACACAACCTCCCAAAACTCTAGTTATGGCTTGGCACTATGGGACTATGACAGCCCCAAAGAAGATGTTTTTCAACTGTAACTAAAGGTTCTTATTGCGGGTAAATCAGCCTAAGTCTATGTGCTACTGTATATCACAAATTCTTTAGATTTCGACTGCAGCCTCGATTTACCATGATATATTTCAATTCTCAAAAGACAGCAACTGTGAAATAGACTCCCATAAACATGCCATACACCTTTGAGGTAGGGACTTATGTGTCCCCTGCATGCTCCCAGCTGTGTATAAACTGTAAACACATGCACACAGACACACACTCACATGAACGCACACACACACAATTTTTTTGCCCGTCAAAGATTATAATTGAGCAGCAGAATATTACATATAAGATCACAATGTACAACCTAAATGGATTAAACAATGTGGAACAACACAGAAGTGGTTAAATACTAAATGGAATTTCAGTTACCGCCTGGGTGAGGTTTTAGTCCACACACTGTTAAAGTCCTGTGTTGATATGACACATGAACACAAATAAAGCCTAAGGCCACTTATAAAGGAAATTAGTTGACCCAATAATTTCTATTAGCGAATTAACCTTCATGTTTTATTATTATTTATATATTTAAGAGGATTGTTATATGCATATCATAGGTGTAATCTATGTTCAGGGTACTTATATGTTATGTTATGCCAGGTTGTCTTCACATCTTGAACAAAATGAATAAATTACTTCGAAATAACTTTGCCACACACATTTATTAATTGATAGGCTAAATGCTGAGCTTTAAAATAAAAGGGAAAGATGACCATGACTAAAACGGGGATTCACTGAAATAAGTATTATTGCACAGATCCAGCACAGACTTGCAGATCAGAAGGTGACCCAAACTGTAGCACACTTTGCTTGGCAGAACATTCATTTAAAGGGGTCATCGAATGCAAAACCGAGTTTTCCTTGTCATAGTTGAATAACGACAGTTCGGTGGGTAAAATGGACATACAGTGAACCTCAAAGTCCATTGACACCTCTTTCCTATGCAAATCACAATTTGAAACTACCGCTGTAAAACGGTTGGTTTCCAAAAAGCCACCTTATTTGTACAGGGAATGCTGACACTTTTCATAGTCTTCCCAGGGAACCAAACACTCGACAGGCATGGCTGATGTTTGTTGGTGAGAAGATCCCTGTGACGTTCAACACTCAATTATTAATTTGCTCGAACCATTTCCCCAAAGACAGTTTTGAAAACCTTGGACAATGTAAAGAAGGATTTGCTAAGAAGCTGTTGCTGAAAAGAGGTGCTGTTCCGACCGTATGCTCATCACAACTGCAAGCTGTAAGTATGGTTTTGTCGCTAACAGTTATTAGCAATGCTAACGTCTCTTGTTTCTAGCATAGGTAAAATGTGTGATGATTTTGTTTATTGGCAATTGGGCTAACGTTATTTCATTTTCCTGACTGTGTTTCATTCGAATAAATAACCTGTGTTGTCATGTAGATTCACATGTCCCAATTCACGATGCAAGTTTGGCTATGTTGCGTCTTTGCTCTTTATTTTCGCTCGTTGTAAACCAACCAATCAGCGCTCAGCTCATCTATATATTCCTGATCATACCATAAAAGGGAGAACACCTCTTGTTTCATTCTAGGACTTTTTCACAGGGTGCAATAGGTCGCATAGAACAGCACCCGGGCCATTTTCAGACCAACCAATGTTACATAATCTATTCAGAGACCTTAAGGAACAGTGCGAAATACTCAAAAAAATCATTCTATGAGCCCCAGATCCAATTTTTACTATATTGACTGACAGTGTATGGACAGCAGAGATTTCCAATTAACATAGTCTGCCTCCACAGGTCCAGATGGGGCTTGGACAGTGGCAGACTCTGGCTGTTTGAAGGGCAGGGGCGGAAAAATTTATAGGGCTGCTACTGCACGACATGGGGTCTCACCAGTGTAAAAATGGGAATGGGACGACACCATATGTCAAAAGATCATTGAATTACAGCTTTTTAAACTTTGGCCTAATCGAACAATCCGTGGCACAGGAGAAACGGCTTCCTTTTTTTGAACAGAAACTGCCCATGAATTGTCATCCTTGAGGGTAACTCAATGGATTGAAACAGTGTCCTACAAAGTGCAAGATCACAGGTTTGAATCTAGGCCCAGTTGTTTGGCTTCTGCTTGCAGCTATATTTTGCCATTGTTGTACTGTTAAAGGCTTGAAAGACCGGTGAACGAGTAGGTTTTTTACCTCATGTACGGAGGAGATCTGTTGCAAACGTTTCACTTATGATAACTACAAATCGATCCAAACCGATCTATAGTATATAATACAGTGTTTGTCTGCAGTGTGCATCTTTATTGTTTAAGTCACATTACAAAAGAAGAATTTTGCAGTTGGAGACACCAGATGGCAATTGTTGAACTGAAGCTAAGTGTTTTAGTCATGAACTAGTTATCTTTCTTCACGCTCTCTCACTTGGGCTCTCTTTCTTTCTATGCCTATTTTTCTCTATTCTTCTCTCTCACTACTGACATTTTTAGGACAACGTATCCTGCACCGAACTCTCAGAATAGACTTTGACTATGAAACAAACAGCACATTCATGCACAGCAAAAAAGCCCTCAGAATAATATAGTGGAATGGATTGAAACGATTAGTACACTTCTAGTATTAATAATAATAAAGTAAGGTGTTTTTTCAATTGTCAGCTGAGGATAGCAAGATTTCTTGCAAAACAGCGTGTAATTATCAAAGTAAAAAATAAAAACTTAACTATCCCTAAAAAGCCAAATTTGTCTATGTTCTCTACAGCGAACAGTAACGAGATTACTCTGAAGCACAGCATTTTTTGCAGAAGTGTGAACCTCCTCTTTGATATTTTGCCTGAGCCAAGAGGAAGACCTTAGAGAGCAAGAGCATAATAATATAATATGCTGAAGAAGCCAACTCAAGCAAACCAAGTGTCCTTTGGCCTCAGAAGACAGCAATAAAAGATGTATTGATATTAACCTTTAATAGAAAGAAGGTTTATAGCACACCACCTCTGGTACTCATCTAGATATATACAGACACAGACTAGAAACAGTTATTTGCCTGCCCTTCATAGTCATGGGTGTTGAGCAGATCCACATTAGACACACTAACAGCTATTTGTTAGCTTTCAACGATGAGTCATGCAAAGTTCTATTCCCACTCTGAGAGGGTAGTTTCAAAACACGAAGTGGATTTGTGAACAATCACTACTTAAAGTTACTTAAAAAGTGAAACAGACAGGATGTGACATGATAACGCATTTAATGAAACAATGCCATGCACAAAGTGTCGCTATAATAATAGGTGTCTGAAAATTAGGCCATGACACAACATGTGTTTAAATAGAGAGACTAATGTTTTACTCCCTTGGTGAATTAGTGAATAAGTGCAGCTAGTTCTGGCAGGGCAATCGGGCAGCGCGTGTCAGTCAGTTATCGGAGACGTAAGGCTGTCTATGGATATGTCTATCCAACAGGGGGATTATATCTTTATTGCTCCCTGCCTTATATGTCATGTCTGTATGTGTTGCATCGAGGAGGCAGGGAGTGCTTCCCTTCGATCATCCACTCCGCCAAAGTAAATCTACATGTCCATGTCATGTAACAATAAATGCTCAAATCTAATACGTGATTTTCTTGACTGAATTAAGTTTATGGATAATAAAGTATTTTTCGGAAAAAAAGTCCAAATTTTCTATAAACCGCACCCCACCAAAATGGGAGCTTTGTGTTTGTAAATTTGACTATAAACCGCAATGGAATATATGTTGCACCTGATATGGGAACAATGATACCAAGCAATGCATGAGTACAGGCTATCTTACAGCATGCCGTTGCGACACACTTGAAAACGAAAGTGTGTAATTAAGGCTGCACAATTATGGCCAAAATGATAATCATGATTATTTTGATAAATATTGAGATCACGATTAATTATCAGGATTATTTGTTAATTTTAACCTAATCAAATGTTATTGTCTCAAAGCATTATACCTGCAGAAAGGATGTGAATAAAACTCAGAATGTACAATCAATAAAAAACAAATATTCCATAACAGAATGTAACCAAATGAGAATATTTCAGAACCATGCAGAAAAGACAAGTTTACAGGTTTTTGGAAAGAAACAATAGCCTGTCAACACTTTCTGGCTCGAGGGATGAGCAAAAGCAGGTCACAGGTAGGTTTTTAGATTTCTTTGTTAAGATAGTAGCCTTATGACCGACTGCTATCTGTTGTGGAATTTTCCTCACGTCACTCTCGCCCCGTCCACACTAGCCCGGGTAAATACAAATATGCATTTTCGAATTGAAAACGATCTCCGTCCACGCTAGCGTTTTCATATAGTTTTCCAAATGTTTGGTTACGCCACTCCTGCCCCTCCCTCCCGCCACAGTGCCCTGTTTACATACTGCTCTGGCAATACTATTTGGTGTTTTAAAATTGTCCCACCAGCTAGCTGTTCAGCCAGGTCTCAACCAGGATCACCACTCTATGTTTGGTCTAAACCGTCTTCTCTGCCTTGTCCCCCTATCGTTCAGGCAACGCTCGCCTTTTGCGTAGGAGCAACGCGTATCTATTTACATTTAGTCATTTAGCAGACGCTCTTATCCAGAGCGACTCACAGTAAGTACAGGGACATTCCCCCGAGGTGAAGTGCCTTGCCCAAGGACACAACATCATGTGGCACGGCGGGGAATCGATCTGGCAACCTTCTGATTACTAGCCCGACTCCCTCACCGCTCAGCCATCTGACTCCCTATCACTATTAAGTGATAATACTTGTACCTGAAGTACACTAACTAAACTGGTAAATAAATCATAGAGATGGAGCAGCATTTTTCTTTCACCTTCCATGTTCATCTTGACATTATAGCTATAGAGTGCAAGCTAACCCCAGTGTCATGGCAACTGAATGTCATTGTGTCGGACGGGGGTCCCTCCGTGGACCCCCGTCCACACTACTTTGCGAACCCGGCGTTTTCAAATGTCTCCGGCTAGGGGAGCGTATTCGGAAAGCTCTGTTTTCAGTATCCGAATACGCCGTATTAGTGTGGACGGGAGGTGCAAACGCAGACATATGTATGCGTTTCTAAATGTACTCGACCTAGTGTGGACGGGGCATCTGTCCTCTGTAACCGTCTACATCTAGAAACTAAGCTGCGTGGTGCGGGGAACATCTTGAGATCAGACATTAGGTGCATTCGATTCCATGCAGCGCCACAGCTGGCTGCAGCCTGCAGATTGGAGAGAGAGTTTATCATAGCCCAATACATAAAATGACAAATTTTCCGACTTTACAGAGCCGTTTATAACTCCTCCCCGACTGCAAGCGGCAACTCTCGCTGGTCGTTTCATGCAGCCACAGCCAATGTCGAACGCACCTATTGGTTTACGGAGCGCTAGATTGGCTTTGCAAAAAATAACTGATGAGGAGCGGGGTAACATGGGAGCGTCTGGGTAAATTGAAGTAGTCTAACTTTAAGAGGACAAGTGCTTGGACTAGCAGCTGGGTGGAATGCTCAGACAGGTATCTCCTGATCTTCCGGATTTGTTGTAGAGGGTGAATCTACACGACCGGGAGACCGCAGCATTGTGGGCTGTGAAGGAGAGCTCGTAATCCATGGTCACCCCGAGGTTCCTGGAAGAGGCTGAAGGGGTCACCGTCGCAGATCCCAGGGTGATTGAGAGATCGTGGGAGATGGAGGGTATGGCCGGGATGATGAGGAGTTCTGTTTTGGCGAGGTTCAGCTGGAGGTGGTGCTCGGTCATCCAGGCAGAGATGTCTGTGAGGCAGGCCTTGATCCTAGCTAAAAAAGGAACTAAAAAAATACTTTTGTTTGCATTTGTATATCCAAACACTGAGCAACTGACTGCTTCGTTCGTTTGCAAGAGGTTTCTCGAGGAAAAAAAGATATCGTACTCGCATGGCTCAGATTCACATGGGCGGGCCAGGGAAAGGGAGGTAACCTTCCTCCTTGTGATGTCACAAGGAGAGGATTTTCAAAACCGAGCGTTTGAGCTTTCATTTTCTCAAAGGCGGAGAAGAATACTCAGGGCTTGGTTTACACCTATCAAAATGTCTAGCCACTGGGGGACCAAAGGCAGGCTAGGGAAACTCATATTAATGTTAAATAACCTCCTAAAGTGAAGTTTTCATGTCATGGGACCTTTAAAGCACTACGAGTAAGCTATTCTTTACAGCAGCAACCCTGTCATCCCGTTGTCCCATTTTTATAGGAAATGTACATATCTTGATTGTTAACAACTTTTTCTTACCCAATCTCAATGAACAGACGAACACAGCAACATGCCACTCAACTAACCAATCAGCATTTAGTAAAAAGTGTTATTTACTAATACATTTTTATGATGGGCTGTTCCGAAATAAACAAAAAACGGTGGGAAAAAAATTAAACAAAATCAAATTTTTCTACCTTCATTTTTGGTGGGGGTGCACATGCAACATCGGGGGGAAAGTCCCCTTATGACCAGACCCAAAGAATGATGAAACCAAATCAGGAGAGTAAGGATAGGGATTTGCTTATCCTTGTCTGATCTTGATGTCTGATGTGCGTATGAGCTAAATTTGAGTTTAAGTCATGAGATACCTGTGCAATAAAATCAAACTGTTTGAACATAATAGCAGATAGCAGAGGTTTGGACATGATGTAGTGTAGAGATACTAAATTGGCACTATAACACTAATGGAATGGAATTTAAACCTAACATATACCCATTTACTCAGCCCTCATCAGATTTTGACTAAGAAGACCCCACTAAAGCTCTGGCTGCTTCCATCTATTAGTTAAAAATGAATATGAGCAAAATGAGGGTTAGGAGAATTCGTTCACAACTACAAACATGTGGTACCCTCTAATATAAAGTTTTTGTCGAGGGAAAATCTATGTGTCTCGTTCATGAAGCATACTGTATGGGCCAGTGTGTCCACTAACAAGCAGCTTAATACGTTTCGACTTAAAACGGCATATTTTCTATCCAGGGTTCCCTTCACTTCTCTCTCTCTCTCTTTATACTCAAGCATAACCTTTCAGCTTTACTTTCTCCCTTGTGGATCCAATCCTTTCTGTCTTTTTCCTCTTGTTTTCAGGCTTGGTTGTACAAAGTGCTGTCCTACACTTTCTCCCCCATCTCTTTCTCCAGCCTGATGATTCTTACTACCCCCCTCCCCCTCCCTCCATCTCTCTCTGCCTTTCCCTCGCTGGCTGTTCAAAGAGCTTTAAAGATGCCCAAGGGCTTAACCACTTTGACATTATTACAGTAGCCTCACTCAAACCAAGCCAAAGCCAATGAGCAGCTTACATCTTTGTCACAGAGGCTTTTCCAGGAAGAGATGCTCCTTCAATGATTTCAAAGGACCAATCTTTAGATGGAATGTATCTCTTTAATTTTCAGTGTCAAATTAGGGACAGCACATTTTTTACTTCTTGACTATTGCATTGTAATGATCACTGTAATGTTTTATTGTAGGCTATGTAAACATAACATTTTGACCATGAACATTTTAAAGGGCTGAAAACTGTCATGATTGTAATCTTATGCAATCTTTACCTAGGTAAGTGCTGCATGCTGATCAGATAGGATTAGATCGATTCACTTGTCACAATGGAAGATATATGACTCACACCATGACACAATACAACACAGCATCACTCAGAACAAGACTTAGCAACAAGGGGAGGTGAATAACTAAAATAGTACACTGGTTGCAAAATTTTATAAAATAGGTCTGCCAAGCTTGTGGCATCATACTCAAAAAACCTAAGGCTGTAATTGCTGCAAAGGTGCTTCAACAAAGTATTGAGCAAAGGCTGTGAACAGGCCCGGTTCTAGCCCACTGTAGTAGGAGGGGGCAATGAGACATTTTGGGGAGCCAATTAAAAAAAAACAGCAACAAGGATTGTGATATGAATCTATTAAAAAACACTAAGTGCCCAGTGCCTAAGCAGATATAGATCTTAAAAAAAAAAAAAAAAAATGACAGTATTGCTTTACTTTATATGGAGAGACAGAACCATTAGGGCTGACATTGGCTGTTTATGCTGTACTCGGTGACCTGAAAAATGACCAACTAGGAAATATACAGGCATATACAGATAAAAACCATTGCCACGATATGACTTTAGGGCAACATAGTTCTCTTATTGTCTCATGACATACAGTAGGCCTGCTCTATATTTAGCTTTAGATTGTTTTCCTGAGTGTCCTAAATCAGATACTAAAAGTTCTACATTCCTTACATGTATGGGACTTTTTTATGTTCTTTTGTACAATTATGTTCTTTTGTACACTTGCATGTACTATAACACAATCAATAATAAATCTGACTTGATCAGTGACAAAGAACATAATTGGTGTCACACAATAAACAAAATAAATGTCTTCATATCTAATACATCTGGTCATCAAAACCACACTCAGATTGGAAATACTCAAATACACAACACCAAACACCATCTAAAATCATTCAAAAACCACAGTAGCTCCCACTCAAGCAAGAGTAAACTTTTCCTCTCATTTCTAGAAGTCACAGTTCACTTGACCTGTCAGCTTGATTATCACTCTCGCCCTTGAAACACAAACAAAAGGCACCAGTCTCTTGAGAACATAAAACATTTGTCGAAGAACGGAGATGTGCAAGAGCAACAGCAAGAAAGAAGAATTGTGTGTTATCAAAGTACAACATGAATCTAAATGTAAACTGGAAATGCTTTGCATAAGAAATCTACTGCCAGTGTAAACTCAAACTGAGTCAAGGCAGGAAAGAAGCAGTTTGCCATTGACAGCAGCTTAAATCTGAGATGAGGACCAAATAAGGAGCACTTCATCTTTAACCTTCCATCAAGAGAAATTACTCTGGCACTGTAATTTACCCAGTCACCACTGATAATTATAGAGGATTATTCCTCCAAGCTGTTTGACCCACTGTCTAAATTGACTTATAATCTACACATCTAAAGCCTTCATTGACATAATTATGTCAGCAGCGTGCAGGAATGCACAGGTCAATGACTACTTATTCCAAAAGTAAACAAAAACATACATTATTGCAAGTCATTAAATTACTATGCTAACCCATTTTCCACAATGTCAAGTGTTAGGCGTCACAAAAGTATTTTACTCTCCACTAATCTTTTCACTCCTGTTTAGTAAAGTGAAGGATATGCAGTTCTGGCTAAAAGTGAGTAGTGATCTATATACATATATGTTGAAAAATGAGTGTGTGGAATATCAACTGTATAAATAGATCCAGCTGTGTGTGTGTTTCTGCATACTTTATTCCACAACTAATGATGCCTGAGGTATTAGCAGTAGTACAGTGGACAATTAACATTTTGCATGTTACTCACACATTAATGAATAGTCAATCATACATGTGGTACGTAGTACTGTACAGTATGTGTGCTATGTTGTATGTATGTGTGCTGTGTGTGTGTGTGGTATGTATGTCTTTTTTCTTCACATGCATTGTAGAAGCACTGTGTGTGTACATGTTTATGGTTCAATGAAAACATTCTCTCTCTTGCATGTGTGTTTGTGTGATTGTATGCACTGAAGCCTGTCACAACTGTTACTATCACTATGACGTGCAAGAGGCGGATCTGTATGTGTGGTGGGTGTGGTGTGTGTGAGAAAGAAGTGTGTGCGTATCCATGTAAGTGCATTAGAGAGCAAACAACCATGCATGTGTCCCTCTAGGTCTTTTTGAGCCTCCTGCAGTAAGCGCCTCCAGTCACTAACACTGTTCAACCAGATGGGAGGCTGAACGCACAGCAGATGTGATCCTTTCCAGAGTCGACCACAGGAGGTCACGGTCAGCTGTGGCTCAAAAAATAAATAAAAAATAACTTTAACTTAACCATCCACTCCATCAGCCAGTCTTTTATCAACATCCCTTCATCCAGATTTAGCGTAGACAGCAGGTGTTCCAAATACTAAACCCAGACCGGAATCACCAGGATCCGAAAAGGCTTAAAGAAGGAAACTGTACAGTAACAAAGGGCCATTTAGTGGATGAACAAATAGGTTAGAGTGGGAGCACAAATGGGCTTGGAGAGGGACAGACATAAGGGTGAAAGGGTAGGGGATATGTTAGTATGAGTGTCTGTGTGATACTGTTAGTATTTGTGTGATGATTAGTGGTAAAGAGATGTCAAACTTGTCAGTCATTTCAGACATGTTAAAGGTGCTTTGAGTTCTGCTGTGTATTTTTTTCCAATTCATTCCATTTTATTAAATCTTTACACTATGCCATGGACCGGCAATACCTTTTTTTGAGGTGTATGAAAGAGAGGAGTTTTTTTTATCTTCTGTATAGAAGCAAACGTTTGACAAAAATCACATGCTTCCATGTTGATTGGAACACAATACAGTGAAACCAAGACAAATGGAGAGAAGGTCTACAGTACATAGATAAATATAGATACAAATATATTCTGACGGCAGCATCCCTGATGGTGCTGGCAGAGTGATTAGGTGAGTGTGCATCGTAGCACACACAGTGTGTGTGAGTTTATGTGTAGCAGGATGTGGGAAATCTGGGCAGTCATGTTTTAATAAGGCTTTGCGTGTCAACTGCTTGACATTCAGACATCCAGTTGTGACATGATGGCGGTACTAAAGCTAGTGCTAGCGATGGCCTTAATCTAATTCACTCAGTCAGTAGGGCTTAAGGCCGGTTTATACTGGCCACAAAGAGAACAACGGGCGGAGTTGAGCTTTGAGAGAATGCATGATTCCTTGAATTCCTTCTCATGTGGTCCCGCGGGCACTAGTCCTCAACAAAAAAATTCACATCAAGGTTAGATGCTAGTAGCCCTCTCAGCATCAAAAGGGAAGGTGGGTTGTAGAACACAGACCAAGAACTCCACAGCCGAATCTTCCCTAAGTTCCATCTGGTTGTAAGGCAAGGCATTGTGCATTCCCTGCTTAAAAAGGACCATGTAATCAGCTCTCCATGAAAACTCTACCTGGACTCAGCTTTGCTGGATTTTGTGATAGACAAAGGCTTTCGAAAAACTAAGGGCACAAAAATAATAATGTACCTCAGTACCAAAATTGATATAATAATTAAAAAGTGACTTAGTCACAGACAGGATTTAACTAAACACATCACATGCAAGATTTAAAGGCTTCAGGCATAAGACTCGCGAGGGTTACACACTAGCTAGCATGAGTGACAGCTACCTGCTACCCAGTATAATCACGTTTTCCCTTGGGTGTGCTAATAAGCTGTACACTTGGTAACATCTGGAACCTGACAACCTCCCAATGATAATCACATTATTCTACATCTTCATCAAAACAGGTAAATACACTTAATGCATAATATCTTCTCTCTATTTTAAGGTGAGAAACAAAGTCTCCAACCAGTGCAATTTTTTGTTCATTGTAAAAAAAAAAGATAATAATACTATCTCTTATAGCCTGAATTGAATGAGAGCTGTAAAGCATTCTTTCACCAGAAGAGGAAGAGAATGAGGAGGGGAGTACAATGTGTAGGACATTTCCATTATTTTGTGAAAAAGTGTGAACGAGCATACAGTAAGGAACATTTTGAGAGATTGAAATTATTATTTTAATTTTTTGCTTATTTGTTGTGTCAATAGTATGTAGAAACGTGGTTAGAAAAAAAAGTATCTTCTTGGGCCAACATTTGAATGCATTTAACCCTAACTGGTCGTTTAAAGATTGAGATTATAATTTGTTTTGGTGCACACAGATAATCAGTAGGATTATTCTTAGTCTTTGTGTTTTACATATTAAGTAGCTAACTCCTGTTAGCAATTTCTACATTTGCTGAAATAATTTTCATATGGAAAGTCACAAAAGATA
The DNA here is from genome assembly GCF_021917145.1 of Hypomesus transpacificus. Taxonomy (NCBI): domain Eukaryota; kingdom Metazoa; phylum Chordata; class Actinopteri; order Osmeriformes; family Osmeridae; genus Hypomesus; species Hypomesus transpacificus. The sequence goes on along the minus strand of NW_025813724.1, from coordinate 241,995 downwards.
TTAACGAAGGAAATAGTTTCAACATAGCTTAATATCAAGCGTACTCTAAAGTGGACAAAGTGCAGTTTTAAAGAAGTACCAGTACGGCAGATGTATGTAATGAACTTTCATAATGAGGAAGATCCTGTATACTCATGGCTCAGAAGCTTTATGAATGGATTAATTTGTAGGCTGACATTGGGGAAATGTTATCGAAAGGCGATTTGACGGTAGAAAAATGAGACTACAGAATGACATACTCACATAAAGCATAGTAAAAGCAGGGAGGGCTTTTTTTTGACAGTGCAGGTAGAGTTTAAAGTCTGCAACTGTACTGTTTGTGACCAGAAAGTGAACCAAAGTTTTAACCCTAAATTGAGGGTTAAAATATCTTTGACTAAACTTTGACCCTAAACTCTAAACCTTGACTAGATCTTTTGAGTATATAAAAGTAAATAGGATAAAACTTACTAAAATGTGAGTTAGCTACACTGTAATTTTATTTTACTTACCGCACTTATTCTGTAAATTATACGTGTTTTTTTTCTGTATTTCTGAATTACAGGAAATACAGATAGAAAGACAATGGCAAACTGTCAATTTATAATTTTTCACAAGAATTTCAGCCAAATGTTGAAAAAATACACTAAAATGTCTGTTTTTACAAATATTAATAACATTTTCATGATTTTTTTTGGTTAAAACACACAACTTCACCTTGTCAAAACTAGCTATTTAAACAGTTATTTTGCTGATATTTACTTTCATCCCACGGACAAATAACTTAATAACATAATTTTTGGTTTAGACATAGGAACCTTGAATTGTGAACTGAGCTCGGGTAGTTGACGTCATGCAATCCCAGCATGCACCAGTCATTTTCAAAGACTACAAAAGCCTGCAAAAGACTTTTTGGGGCTATCTCGTTGTCTATGATCATTGACCAATGCACTTTTGGTAAGCTCTCTCTTGGAAGTCGCCTTTGATAAAAGCGTCTGCTAAATGAATAAATGTAAAGACGTCAGAGTAGGATGACGGAAGTTTGATTAGATAGTTGTGTAGCGGAAACGCTCCTGTTACCCAGAATGCCCTGCGGCAAGCTGAAAAACTACGGAGTTAAAGGTTAAAGCTTAGTTAGATAAGCATTGTTTGGAGTTTTGTTATTGTGTTCGTTCTGTTTTGATATGTGTAATGTGATCGTCTGTAGTTTGGATACATGAATGTTGTCCAGTTAGATGGCGATTTAACCTGTAATTTGTACCATACCTTTGGTGAGGTTTACTCCTCTCCAATTCGTACAGCTAGTCGGCGCTGCAGGTGAAATCTGAAGCGCCGGGAATATCTGCTGTATCTAGATACTGATTACAACACCTGGATGCTGTGTGTGGTGCACACGAGTTGTTTAGAATGAACATGTTAACAAAAGCTACAATTGCTCCCACAATTAAAATATATTCAAGGTTTCTAAATTTAAGATTGACTTACTCAACAAAATAAAGCTGTCCATTAGGAACTCCGTTTTTGTGAGATTATGCCAGGGGACAAAACAAGCAACTAAATGCACCACCCCTTGACAGCTGTCATCTATTTACATAATTAATTGAAGTTTCTCTCAATCAAAACAGACATTTTCCACTAATGAAATCTACCCAGAGTGTTAGACAGTTGACATATTCTGACCACTGATTTTCCTTTCTGTGGCCATAGGCAGTGGAAAATGGTTAGTTAGGGTTAGGCAATAGTTTGTAATGTATACTTTTTTGTACATTTAGGTCAATGGACTTTACCCTGAAAAATACACGGTTAGGAAATGTTTTTCCCAAATTCCACATTATCACCAGTGAAAACAACAGTGAAGTGAACAGTTCAACCAAAGTGGAGTAAACATTGTATTTGTCTGAAATTCACTCTTTTAATCTTGTCAAATGGATGCTGAACAGAGAGATTCAACAAACAGACGAAGGGGCTGAGGATATGAGACCAGATGGCCTCGCAGCTTTTAGAGGAAAACACTGAGCTAGAATTAGAAAGGGAGAGAGTGACACCATGAGTGTACACACACTGAGGGAAGAACAGGAGAGTTTGGATGAGAGAAAGAGCACATTACAGTATTAACTCAGGAGAGTGGAAGAGGGAGTGCATGAACAAAAATGACACAGTGTGAATGTGAGAAAGGGAGGAAGAGGCAAAAGTTCAGTGAAACTGCAGGAAGAATTCTGTTTTTGCTGTTCCGGAGGAGGATGGTCCCTAACAGAAAGGCCTGCTAAGTTACTCTCATTATTATGTTAAACAATTTCACTGGACAGCTGTACGTCTACATAGCCAGACTTTAAACAGGAGTTGTTAAAACAAAATGGTCTTTGAGAATACACATTTGATCAACATTTGTCTTCAACCGGTTTCTTGCAGCTTTTGCATTATCAACTGTCTCCTTAGAAAGGAATTCGGTCCTGAATTGCAGTCCTCATTTTTTCTGCTCTTATTAACTAATGAATAGAATTGGACCAGAAGCAAGGTATTGCATGAACAACTACAGTATATTGCCATCTTTCCACACCAGCCATCTTTCTTTCTTTACATGCATGTTGCTCATTTGATTACTTGTACCTTTCAAAAAGGGGACAATTAAGGGCAAACCTATGGTAAGCAAAGGCTAGACAAAAAATGCTACACTTGCAGCGAACCTCATCTGACCTCACAATTGAGCTGGCAGAAGTATTGATACAGTCCTCATATGAACTCCCCCAGGTTCAAGCAAAACCTAGACTCTGCATTGTACGCAATTTTTCAAACAATATTACTCTCCACAAGCACCAGTGACTCACACTCTGCAGATGTTGCCAAGAGTCCTGACATTCCCTTACTCCCTTACCAAGGGTTAGGTAAGTAGATTTCACAGATGTTTGTAACCGTGTTGCTAACAATGCAGTCGTGCAGTTCTGTGTGTGATGATATTTGGATGATCTGTTTGCGAATGAATATCCTTACAAAGTCACACAAGTTGCATCACGGGAACTTGCAAAAACAAAGCCCTTTCTCACCAATGTGCCGCCAGGTCCAGTCGATCGGTTTTTAATTCAGCAAATCACTTCAGTTATTATAAGGGTGGGAGGTACACAACAATTCTCAGACCATCCATTTGTTTTTAAGGCTACAATTTAGCTCTATAGTACAGGGATTTCATTTCCATTGCTTTGCTAGGCATCGTTAAATGAGATTGCTTGAATTGGCAATTCCAAATATGTATTTTGGGCATACTGTATTTAGAAGCAATTTTTTTATTGCTATTTCAGCACAGATACGGCCAGATGAGTAGTACTGGCAACGTTTGCACAGTAGTTTAATTCAACTTCTTTTCTTTTTCTTTATGCAAGAAATGCTATCAACCTAACTAACAGTATTACATTATAAAGTTGATACTTTACATCTCAAAGGAATCTCAAACGTCTGAAATTATCACCACATTACCTGTCTGGGTGAAATGTTTGACCCACAGATGCACCGGGTTACTGTCTAATGCACCAGGGTACCATCTAACTCACTAGGGTATTGTCTAACTTACCAGGGTATGATCGGACTCAAAAGGGTATAGTCTAATTCACCAGTGTATGTCTAACTCACCAGGGTGCTGTCTTACTCACCAGGGTGTAGTCTAACTCACCAAGACACAGTCTAACTCACCAGGGTATAGCCTAACTCACCAGGGTACCATCTAACTCACCAGGGTATAGCCTAACTCACCAGGGTACTATCTAACTCACCAGGACACCATCTAACTCACCAGGGTATAGCCTAACTCACCAGGGTACCATCTAACTCACCAGGGTATAGCCTAACTCACCAGGGTACTATCTAACTCACCAGGACACCATCTAACTCACCAGGGTGTAGTCTAACTCACCAGGACATAGTCTAACTCACTAGTGTACAGTCAAACTCATTAGGGTACAGTGTAACTCATCAGGACATAGTCTAACTCACCAGGGTACATTCTAACTCACCAGGGTATAGTCTAACACTCTAGGCAAAATTAAAATAACTTGTTGTCATGTTCAGGAAATGTATCTGGAAGTCAGTGAGACCAGCTGTGTGGAATAATTTAATTATTGAGTAATTTGGCTGATCCCTATAACCAATCAGATGCTGGATGGTGCAATCAGGGGTTGTGTGAAAGATGCAAAGATTAAGAAAAACTAAATTTCCCAGGCAGTAGAAGTTCACCAATGTAGAGATGGTTATGGAGATGTCCAACATCCTGCTACGTCTAGAATTGCATGTAAAGATTTAGCAATGGCTGTCTGTGCATCATAGTCTGGGGTCTTAAGAATACCTGAGAAATGTAAAGACAGGTTCAATTACTTCAGACTGAGTTTGTAACGTCTAGTACCTCATGTATGTACTATCCCGACAATATATTATTTATATTGTAAATCTTCTGTCGATGTAAAACTATAAAAAAATATATATAGTTCCCTCGTGTGTCACATGATGGTTTTCCTCTACTCAGTTTTGGAGATAAGTTTGTCCTTCCACTACCCTGTTTACATTGGGTCCCAAACCTTTGTTTGGACAGCAGTCTTTTGCACTTCGACAAGCAGTTAAATGTTTTGGATAGTAAAATTGAGCACAACAACAGATTACTCTTCCAATCTGGCCTTATCAATAAGAAGGGGTAATGACCTGGCATTGAGTCTAGAGGACTGCAGCTGTAGAGGGCCAGTGTGGCTACTCAGGGTTAGAGGAGAGGGGAGGAGGAGCGGGTAGAAATGAAAAGGCAGGAGCTTTAGAAGCTTTAGAAAGGATTTGTGTCCAATAAGCCATCCAGAGGATTAAGGCATGTTAATGTAATGTCTACACCAACTTGACACACAGCTAACGAACATAGTAGTGAGAGGAGAGAGAGAAAGTGCTATTGTCACTATACACGTAGCCACATACGTTTGTTTACAGCAACATAACATTATGCCACACTGGGACTAAAACACTATTTTGTTGTTCTACCAGCACAAAAATGTACACACAAATACACACACACACAGAAGCATATACTGTAAATGTGGATATACAATTCTCAGCAGCAAATGATCAGCATCATGATCTAGGTAAAACTACAGTATACTTCATTAGAGCCAGTTACATTTTTTTACTCAATGGGCATCCTATGGGACATGTAATCTCTATGGAAAAGCTAAAACTGTACCAGTAACAGCTGTTCTTGATACACGTTAGTAAATCATACACAGAAACTAGAAAGGCATCCAGTTACATTACAACAACAATGAAAAGACATTCAAGAGCAATTTTCTCAAAAAAAAACTATTTTGTCAGATTTGATAAATAGACTGAATGTTTTTGAGGGTGAGCAATACATGTGCCTATGCACCATGGATGAGGAAGGCATTCATGCATTTGATTTCATATAGACTAAGGCAGAACCTAAAGGCATGCAGTGCTTCAGACTGGTCTGTTACATGCGATTTCCCACATTTAAATGGCTACACATCCTATACAGTATGTAGGCAGCAATTTGCCTTTGTGCTTATTGGTAAATTATGCCAAGCTTCTAGCAGGATGTGCCATTTCTCTGCCTTTTCGGTTTTTGATTCCACACAGCTTCAAATATGTTGAATTTGGAACCAGGGGCGTAGGCACAGGCCTACCCAATTTGTTCTAAGGCCTACCCAAAAACTAAAATATCTCTAAAATATATGAAAAATTATGCACCAGGTGCAAATCGCAAAGTAAATACGTAAAAAAAAACTGAAAAGATGTCTATCCATTTTTTCAAGGCCTACCCAAACAGATGATTCTGGCAACGCCCCTGGTTGGAACTCTGGGGTCACTAACTTTTCAGAGGGACCTAGACTGTGTAAACTAAAAGTTAAGTCAAGTCTAACTCAAGTTAGCAAGGTCACCAGTAAATCAAAGAGTTAGCAAGCTTCAATGTGCATTTTATTTAATTATATATCTTATTCTTGCTAACTGTGTCATCTAAATGTAATTAATTTAATGAATTAAATTACCCATATAGTATCTATTGGTGTTACAAATCAGTTAGCCTTCAAAAGGTGTGATTTGAAGCTACTTCAGAGATTAAATAAATTAACTGGGGATATCAACTTTAGCTAACATAATGCATGAACATCAGAAAGAACAATAGTATTTGCAACGACTATCTCTCTAAAGTATTAATAATATCATATATTAAATAGTTGACAGCATTCTAAAAGTAGTGTCCTTAAGTACTAAAAGTGTCTTTCTTGAAATATCACTACTTGGTTTAACTCAAAATATCTTTAAATAGATTTGCATGTGACATTATGTTGAACACACCATCACTTATTCTGTTTCATACATATTGTGGTCATGGATAGATAAGGCCTGTAGGTTCACAGACTAACATCACAATCCTAATCAAATGAATAAACAATTGATCCAAATCAAGTTTTACTTGCACTGTAATATGTATATACTTGTGTGGTAGATGGTAGAATGGTAGATGCTAAGATCAAAGCTCAATGAACCACAAGAGATATGAGGCAACTTCATGCTCTATGTTTTCTTGATTGAGTGCCATCATGAAGGCTTGACCCGAGGACTTGTTAAACCATACATGATCTGGCGCAATGTTGGGATTTTATGTAGTCTCTGTGTTCCAGGGCATGGTTCTGTCATGGTTCTGTCAACTCTAATACTAACAACAGGGTCTGGAAGCGGCTGAACAGTGGTGTGGAGATATTATCCTGGAGTATAGGCCTGGCTCTTCACTTCATCTGAGCTAACCACTCAGTTCAGCCTGAGTTCACTCTGACAAGTGAAATGTATTTCTATAGCACATTTTAAAGCAACCAGTGTAAGCCAAAAGTGCTGTGCAATCTGCTATGATGAAATAAGGTACCAAAATAAAGATAAGTTATCACCAGGACACATACAGTACACAGACAGTATTGGAAAATATTTACAGTTTAGGCTAGGGATAAGTGGGTTTCATCTATTCATCTATCATCTATATTTATGACAGACAAAGCCCCACTTGGGGGGGGGGGGGGGCATCAATGACCTCCATCATGTTCTTTTCTCTTCCTGTCCTCTTCTCACTCCCAAATCACTGAGAGAAAATAACGAGCGGCTGCTACTCTGTTAGGAGTTTGTTGTGAACTGATCTATTTCCAGAGAAACAAACAGCTTATTAATAAACCTTTCTTTTTCTTTGTCTATGAATCACAAATACACACTTCCCTATCTCTGTTCGTCTTAAGTTATTTTTCCTTCACCCTTATATCCTCCCACAGGCTGTCTCAGCAGTAATGCAACTCAAGCAATGCACCATGGGAGATACACCACCATAATCTGTTTTGTATGGAGGGATATAGCCATTGTCCTCCCTTTCACGGTTAATAAAGAGGCCTATATCCTAGGGAAGGTTAGTCAGAGGTAACCAGTAAGAGCAGAGTGGGGACAGTTCACAGCACATCAGGACAGGATTGAAATCATGAACTCAGTATGTAATACAGAGACTGACCTTGTCACAAATGTGTGTGTATGTTGTATGTGTGTGTGTGTGTGTGTGTGGGGGGGGGGGGGGGTTGAAATGTTAGCCGTTTCTTGCTGTAATTGTAAGTTAACAATAACGAAGCACATCTCAATAATATGTATAGTGTATGATCTCCCATGGTTGAGTGTGAGGTAAAGAAACGTACAACTGTTAAGTTATATGGTCCTAGACCTGAGTTAACTGCTTACATTAATATGATTAATCTCAATGAACAGTCTAACAATATACAATTTTCATTACAGGTCATGACCTTAAATTCAGGCCCTTTCTGCTTTGATAAGAAATAATTAGTCAGCACCCCAGTGTACTGTGACTTCCTGGCCATTGATACAGTGTAACACTATCTGCAGCATGGAGAACACTGTGCTGTGCTTTGTTCTAGATGAGTGCTACTCCTGCTCTACTTCTTGCTCTAGTTCTTGTCCCTCTAAATTCTTTGCTCTTATTTGTCGTCTAAACTGGTCCATAGCAGCTATTTGATACAACCAATAGGATTACGTTGAAATGAACAAGCACAAACATGATAATAATGTGAGCTCATAGAATAGCATTTTGTGCCATATATTATAAATGCTGGTAGTGGTTAGTCATGTTTCTACACTTTTAGTACACACTTACCGACCTTAGCCCCTTTGTTTTAAAAGTGTTTCCAATAAATAACAAATGGACAATTGGTCTATCTCTTTATCTAGATAAATACTCACTATGTATCCTACCAATTCCACATCCGTGACCTTGCCATTAAAACCCATGTTGTAGCAACAGCCATAGTGACAGTGACAGTTGGCTATCTCACAAAGAGAGGAAGGAAGGGGACAGGGGCGGTAGCCCACAGCTCTCAATCATCAAAGTATCCCACAGTGTCTGGCACAACATTACCTCCTTCCATCTCCTCAATATCTGTCCATCCATCACTCACTCCCTGCTCCATGTTAGAGCTTTATCATGACCTATTTTCTCCCTTTTCTTTCATCACAACATGTCCCAAATATTTTTTCAATGTAACAAGTGAACATTTTCAGTTATTTTCTCTTTCTTTCACTCTTTCTGTGTATCTGTGTGTGTCAGCCTGTCTCTTCTAATTTCATATTAATATTTTATCATGCTTCACAGAAAAGGGTGCAATAACAGTGTCATCAAAGCAAAAAGTAACTCTGTAAGTAATATTCTTACATAAAACGACATACTCATTCCCCCTTGTCCTACATATTTTCTATGGCTATTTTTCTCCTCCTTTCATTCTCCCTGTGCTTCATCCGTCTCTTTGCCATTTTCTCAGTTGCACATCCTCTCCACTCCTCACAACTTTGCTCACCTTTCTTTCTTTTATTTCAACCCTCCCTTTCCTTGTTACCATCTTTGCTTCCTCAACATCTTTCAAACCAGCCTATCCGGCCTCCCATGAGGTTGCAGTGAGGTTGCAGTAGTGGCTCCCCCGGAGAGAGGGACAAAGTGAAATATTTATGCTCCAAGGCAGAGGGCACCTCCAGGACACTCTGTGGGGGGTGGGTCAGTGAGTGAGGAAGCCAGGGGTGAACTCGAGTGAGAAGGATGAGAACATTGTGTGTCATAAACTGAATGTGAAGAGGAGGGGTGAACATGAGCGCGATTAGAGTGAAAATGTGTGTGTGTGTGTGCCTGCATGCTACGTACAAGCCTGTTCTGGTTATGCAACCCCCGTGAAGAAGTAGCACTGTACAACATGGGTATCACAAACAAATAGATTTCCTAGTACACAAAAACAAACACTACCAGCACCATCCCATTTATGAGTGTGCTTTTGGATTATGCGTGCTAACTGATAACCTTGTTAGCATCCTGATGGCTACGAACCACTTGCCAGCTGGCCAACCGCAATTCCACTCTCTTGCTTCCAGCTCATATGGCACCTACTGAAAGCTTTGTTCAAAGATGCTGTTACCTTCTCTCACATATAGTGGCCTAATAGAGTGTGGATTCATTTCTATCCTCGTCCCCTTTCATAGCTCAGTTCTCACTCTCCCTCTCTCAGCTGTTGTACTGGGTGTCAGTCAAGCAGAGGTGACCTTGGTGGAAAGCAGAGGGAAGCCTGCAGCAATTGCCATGGAAACCGCATCTAGTGACACACTAGGCTATGGTAAGGGAGGACAGAATATTTCATAAAGCCTTTCTACCATATGTGTCACTACCGCGAAGTATCAAAATGACAAAGAGAAATGGATAAAACAGACGAAGGCAGAGCTCTCTGGCGCAGGCAGCCTCAAAACAGAGCTTCCGCTGTTGATGCTCAGCCCCATCAATCTGTTTTAGATTACTATAATTCTGCAACCCCCCTCCCCCCTCCACACACACACACACACACATAAACATACACCCAAACTCAAACTCATGGACACATGGCACCTTTTTAAGTTCCGAATTAATATGATCACCCTCATCCCTATTCGCAGAATACAGTATACTTGTGGTGCAGTAAATAGCAACCGACCATTTCACTTCACTTAACCTGTACTGTACTTACAATATAGAGAAATTACTGAACTGAAGTGACAAGGAAAGTATTTTAAAGTATTCATGGATTCATTATAAGTCACTTACAATCACTTAGATCATGACTGAATTTACATTTAGTCATATAGCAGACGCTCTTATCCTTAAATTAGAATGTTGATTTTGGCTTCGGTCCAAATTGTATTGCGTCTGGGTCCGGATCCGGTCTGCGGTCCGCCTATTGAGTACCCCCGCTCTAGCGTCACTTCTCATTCCTCTCAGTGAACATTCTACTGAAAAATTCCCCAAATGCAAAGGAAGATGGAATATTGTGCTTTGAGAGCTCCATCTCAGCCACTCCAGGTCAGCACCAGAGACAGAAACCCTGGGGCTGTGCAGCAGGAAGAGGCCTGCCAACCAGGAGCAGCACCATGGACAGCAACCCTGCTGCCCACCTCTCCAAGCTCTCCCAGCTCGTTCTCCAATTAGCCACCAACGCGATACCCAACTAGGGCCATTTGTCAATCAGGGCCACTATAAAGAAGCCCAGAGAGCCAGAGGAAAGGAGGGAAGAAATAAGAATAGGAAGCTTGTACACTCTACCCTCCAGACAACTACCCAGACTATCCTCCAACACCTTCATCCCAAGTCCAGCGGGGAGACAACCTGAACTCTTGGCATTGTCTCATTTTTTATTTTCACGTAAGCTTTATAAAACACCCCTTGGGGCTGAACAGTGATTGTCAGCCTTTGTGTTCTCCTTGCCACAATGCTTACAGAGCAAAAGCTAAAACTATTACATTTTGGATCCATGAAAGTCAAAAAGAGCTACCAAAAAGATGTACACTCAACCCATGTCAACAGTCCCCTGAATCTGTACATAACCAAGCTTATGTACTTAGCCTGCTTCAATGAAACCTATAACAGTAAATCTAACATGTCTTTCAAACTTTATAAACCAGAAATATGATAGCCCAATTTAAATAAATACAATATAATAAAGGGATTGTTTTCAGCTGTCGTGCAGATTAAAACAGGGATACATTTTTATCCAAACAAGCAATAAAAATGTGTTTTTGTGTGCATTTGTTTATCCAATATCCAAATATAATTTTAACCAAAAGGATGATGCATGCAATACATGTACATAATCTCCACAATCATGTTTACGTGTACATTTATTTTACACACACGCTAGTTAAACAGTTTCTCCCAAAGTAAGATAAGCTTACATTTGCCCAATGTGATTAACTACATCACTTTTGGGACCATGCATTTGCATTGAGAGCAGAAAATTGGGCCCTAAGGGCCAAACAGATCACAGTTAAATGTAATGGTGCTTTGCTAGTTCCTGCAGTCAGCACAGTCATCTGTGCTTCAGGACATTAATCTACTGCTCACCTGCTGATACATTAGCATGCAGTCTTCATTTGTCAGTTCACGTCAAGGAATCTCTATCTGTCTGTGTGGTTTCATAATAGTATTTTAGGGCAACAAATGTCCAACTATCATCTCGAGAACCGGGCACTGTACAATATTGTAATCAGGCAGGTGTCCGTTACAGAACTGTTTCGCTTCCTGTGAAAAAAGTATGAAAGAAAACTCCACAAAAGGTTCTGAACGTCAATATGGCCAGGGGAGCAGGGGTATCGTTTTGGGTGAAAAGATGGCTAGCTAACTAAGATAAAGACAATGTTTAAAGTGAATACTGTTTTTCATCTGGAAAGTTATCAGCACAATTATATGGAAGCCCATAGGGGACTATATTCAAAGGATAATGCATTTCTGAAATGGCATTATAATTTTCAATATGTTTGTTATTTGAGATAATATTCAAATGAAAATGCTATAATCCAAATTGCATTTGCATTGTCACATGTCATATGGGTGTTCTATGACAATGTTAAAATTAAAATGGATTAACGGTTTGACATTTCATTTTCAAAGACGTACCCCTCTTCACGTTAATACGTTACATTCTCTCTGTAGATAGGACACCATAGGCAACCTACCCAAACCTGACTTTCACGATCGTTGCATGACGGCGAAGTCTGTATCGCGAATGCAATTTGGATTATAGCATTTTCATTTGAATATTGTCTCAAATAACACTTACATATATTGAAAATTATAATGCCATTTCAGAAATGCATTATCCTTAATATAGTATAGTCCTATATGGGCTTCCATATAATTGCACGTTGTCCGTTGTTGGTTCGGCTAGGTTGCTTAAGGTGTTTGCTCTACAGAGAAAATGTGGTGTTTTAACTGAAGACTTGCCTTGGTGAGAGGTCTGACATGGCGCGCTGTTTAGCTTTTGAAAATGTGAATATCGTCCACTACACATTCGAGTCTTTGAAAATGAGATGTCAAATGCCATTTTAATTTCCATTTTCAAATTGTTAGAAAGTGCACCTCCAACTAAACCAACACCAAATCAACTAATCAATGTAATAATCCAAGGCCATAATCATAATATATATTTTCAAATCTTGTCAAAATGTCCCCCTCAATATATTGATATATAAATACAAATATACAACAGGCACGCACGCTGTCCGAAAATATAATTAAAAAATAATTTGTCCCCCCCAATATTGATTCCATGGCTACGGCCTTGTTATAATTACAAGCTGTATCATGTGCATGGTGTGAAGTAAAGTTCTGTATGTAAAATGAATGTGTCTTAAATAAGGTTTGAATTTTAAGCTTTTATGTTCATTGGTAAGAGACGTTTGCTACAGGAAGGGGAGATAATTAAGTTGAGTTCAAAGGAATGCGAGGTGCTGAGCGCTCTGTGGGATGGTTTACTCTGGAGGATGGGTGTAGCATTATATGTCCTCTATAGTCATAGAGTAAGGAGCTATTGAAGCAGCTGTTTGACCTTTTGATATAAAGACCTTTTCCTGTTTCATTGTTGGTATTTAATTAACTCTTGTTTGAAAATGACTTCACAAAGGACAGTAGACCATTTGCCTGGTCAACGTCAGGAGTTATATGATCTCCTGACCTGGAGAGACTTTCTGACCTGGAGAGTTTTATCACCTGGGGTGAGGAGCTTTGGACATCAGGCTCTGAGGGTCTGTTGTTTCAACTGTCACTGTATTGTGTTAGAAGAATGTGACAGACGTTTCTATTGATACATTGTATTCTTTTAGGGAGTGAGCCAATCACAGAAGAGACATGAGACAGCTACATTGATTGATTGTTTTGTGATGGCCATATGTTATAAGTTTATAAAAGACTCTGTGTGAATTGTAAATGCCACCTCTCTGCCGAACGATTGTAGCAACGTCCTGCGGTATAGACGGGTCACAGAGTACTTTGTTTCGTGCTCTAATATTCGAATAAATAATTTGTATCAACCTGTAAAAGCGTATCAATCTAGAAATAGTATCGTCGGAAAACTTCCTTTACAATGGACACTGCAAAATATTCCAGGAATCTCTGTCTGAGTCTGTGTGCCACCGAATCAACTAAGCGACAAATGTAATCACCGGCTGCATCACGGGCATTGCACGGGGTTTGTTACTTGATGATTCGGGCCTGCTCCTCGGTCGGTTGTCAGTGTCAAAACAAGTCACAACGACTATAGAACAAGAACGTGATTCCTATCATTTTAGTCGATAAGATTTATAACTGAATAAAATGCATTATCATTATTGTTATTAAGGATGCCATATACATTATGCTTTTTTAATTGGAAAACAGATGACTTCCTTGAACTCATTTGAGAAAGTTGGCAAAGAAAAATCTGTGGGATTTGTGGCATTGTGATAACTGATGTTTAGTAGGTGGTAAAGTACAAGCCAGCTGGAGACAGATGTGCTACCACTATAGTAAAGGGTTATCCCATTTAAATGTAAAGCGACAAATGTAATCACCGGCTGCATCACGGGCATTGCACGGGGTTTGTTACTTGATGATTCGGGCCTGCTCCTCGGTCGGTTGTCAGTGTCAAAACAAGTCACAACGACTATAGAACAAGAACGTGATTCCTATCATTTTAGTCGATAAGATTTATAACTGAATAAAATGCATTATCATTATTGTTATTAAGGATGCCATATACATTATGCTTTTTTAATTGGAAAACAGATGACTTCCTTGAACTCATTTGAGAAAGTTGGCAAAGAAAAATCTGTGGGATTTGTGGCATTGTGATAACTGATGTTTAGTAGGTGGTAAAGTACAAGCCAGCTGGAGACAGATGTGCTACCACTATAGTAAAGGGTTATCCCATTTAAATGTAAAGCGACAAATGTAATCACCGGCTGCATCACGGGCATTGCACGGGGTTTGTTACTTGATGATTCGGGCCTGCTCCTCGGTCGGTTGTCAGTGTCAAAACAAGTCACAACGACTATAGAACAAGAACGTGATTCCTATCATTTTAGTCGATAAGATTTATAACTGAATAAAATGCATTATCATTATTGTTATTAAGGATGCCATATACATTATGCTTTTTTAATTGGAAAACAGATGACTTCCTTGAACTCATTTGAGAAAGTTGGCAAAGAAAAATCTGTGGGATTTGTGGCATTGTGATAACTGATGTTTAGTAGGTGGTAAAGTACAAGCCAGCTGGAGACAGATGTGCTACCACTATAGTAAAGGGTTATCCCATTTAAATGTAAAGCGACAAATGTAATCACCGGCTGCATCACGGGCATTGCACGGGGTTTGTTACTTGATGATTCGGGCCTGCTCCTCGGTCGGTTGTCAGTGTCAAAACAAGTCACAACGACTATAGAACAAGAACGTGATTCCTATCATTTTAGTCGATAAGATTTATAACTGAATAAAATGCATTATCATTATTGTTATTAAGGATGCCATATACATTATGCTTTTTTAATTGGAAAACAGATGACTTCCTTGAACTCATTTGAGAAAGTTGGCAAAGAAAAATCTGTGGGATTTGTGGCATTGTGATAACTGATGTTTAGTAGGTGGTAAAGTACAAGCCAGCTGGAGACAGATGTGCTACCACTATAGTAAAGGGTTATCCCATTTAAATGTAAAGCGACAAATGTAATCACCGGCTGCATCACGGGCATTGCACGGGGTTTGTTACTTGATGATTCGGGCCTGCTCCTCGGTCGGTTGTCAGTGTCAAAACAAGTCACAACGACTATAGAACAAGAACGTGATTCCTATCATTTTAGTCGATAAGATTTATAACTGAATAAAATGCATTATCATTATTGTTATTAAGGATGCCATATACATTATGCTTTTTTAATTGGAAAACAGATGACTTCCTTGAACTCATTTGAGAAAGTTGGCAAAGAAAAATCTGTGGGATTTGTGGCATTGTGATAACTGATGTTTAGTAGGTGGTAAAGTACAAGCCAGCTGGAGACAGATGTGCTACCACTATAGTAAAGGGTTATCCCATTTAAATGTAAAGCAATGCTAAATAAATAGATACACCCAGTCCGTAATTGTTGGGAGTGTTGTAGTAAGAAATTGCTTGTGAAAGTGTTCTTCCAAAACGAAGGATACACCTTTTTTATAGAGTATAATGTTTGATCAATTGATAATGACTTTCCAGGTCACCCAACAACTAAAAACATTTTTTTTTTATTGCATAGCCAATCTTAATCATAAATGCTTTACCAGAACAAGTGATCCAGTGATTTTTACTTCATCATGGAATCTGCATACATTTCTTGGTTTTATAACCCATTCATGCACATTTTGTTTTTAATAACTAAGCAGTTCATACTTATTTCCCTAAAATATTAATTTTGAAGGCCAATCACAGAGCGGCGATTTCAAACTGACATTAATAACAATCTCCTTTTGACATCCTAGTTCCTAGTATCACTAATGAGTTCAAGTGCTTTCTAATGGTTCTTTTTCAGACCCCCACAATTATCACTTAACCAACAGTTAACAATGCATGCTCCAATCTTCACCAGTTTTACAAACCTTACAAAACTCTCAGTAGAGATGATATGAAATAACTTGTTCCATAACTTGAAATAGTGTTTCCCTTTACTTCCCTAGTCAATTCCTGCTGGGAATTAAGTAGGGAAGCAACATGCAACATGTGTAGGGAGTCAGGTGGCTAAACGGTGGGGGAATTGGGCTAGTAATCAGAAGGTTGCTGGATCGATTCCCCGCAGTGGCCAAAGATGATGTTGTGTCCTTGGGTAAGGCACTTCACCCTACTTGCCTCGGGGGGAATGTCCCTGTTACTGTAAGTCGCTCTGGATAAGAGCGTCTGCTAAATGTACTGTACTGGGTCATTGTTCAGGACATCTTTGAGGTGTGTGTGTTTGCTTGCTTCCTATGTGTGCATGTGGTACAATGGCCTTGACGTTCATCCCTCCTCCTTACTGACTTCTCACTTTGCTTATTACTGTTCACCAACCATCCCTGCTCCTCCTCTCTTTCCCTTGCATCTTTCTCTACCCTTACTCCTTCCCTAACCACACTTTTCTAAAACCCTCACCTCTCCTCCTTCATCCACTTCCTCCCATCCCTTGTCCTCTCCTTTCACCCCCCCCCCCCCCACCCTATCCTCCCCTCATCTGAGTACCAGTTCCATTTCCACTGACAGCTGCAGTACTGGCAATTAGGTCAGCCGTTGGCCTATTTAAAGCATCCTTGAAGAAGAAAAACTAGGGCCCTAGATTTGCTTCAGTACGTACAAAAACAGCAGTAAGATCAGATAAAGAAATGTATGATACACATGTATGGAGTGCATCAAATATACAATGGAAAAATACAATACAATTTTCATATTTCCTTGAATTACCATGATATGCATCATATGTATGAGTTTGTATTAGCAGTGTTAGTTACTTTCCAGAATTCCAGACTTTCCAGTTTAAGGTTGGATTATTGGGTACCTGAATGATTGTAACCACTTTCTTATGGAATACAAAGACTTGTAATGGTTTGCACCTTGATGACTATGCCAACTAATTCCTTTTTTCCATGGGGCCAATTTAATGAAACCCTTTGACAGACTGACCAACACCTTGCACACACCAGACCAAATGCACCTTTCAAGGGTGTCATATTTGGTCTCCCACACTGAATGGGCCTATTTAAATTGATGGTAATTCAGGCTTTCTGTTGTTAATTTATTAGCACTGAGATAGTGGGTCTTCGCTCTTGGTATGGTTATTCAGTTTTGGCAAAAAAGACCCCGCTTTAGCTGATAGCTAGTTACTTCTGACTCATGCATAACGGTATTTTTGTAAATAAAGCCGCGGCTTGTACCACGATTTTACAGTTTTCTTGTGGTTGTACGGCTTATATTTCGAAGCGGTTAACGACTAATTCAACTTATGTAGTGTAACTGAGTGCATCACCTCCAAATATTTTGTTTAAACTAATATCAAACATCCAAACATTTGGATGTTAAAACTTAAATATTACAACTGATATTTCTGTACATTTTAAATAAGTTCCATATTTAGTATGTATGAAGATTGCATAGATTAAAAAGTGTTGCTGCTCATTTAACCTTCAAAATACTACATTTACATTTAGCCATTTAGCATTTAAGAGTGAAATGTAGAACGAAACAGGGTTCTCTTCTTATTTCCCTTCGTGCAAGAGGGAATGGTGATATGTGGCAGCCTCACATAGTTGAAGCAGTTGCATTAAAACAATGAAATTAGGCAATCCTGTGTAAAAATGGTCCTAACCTAAATTATGACTTAAACTTCCCTTAAAGTTTTTCCCTTCTAGTGATATATTTTTTAAGCATGTATTTACATTGCATTTCTTTAATAAAGAAACCCCTTTGTAACAAGCTGGTTACAACAACGTTGTCACTCTTGCAGTATCTTATCTTAGTATAGCGATTCAAACAGTACCATCTGCAAACTGAAGATGGTACTGAAGCAAAAAACGTAAACAAGCTAAATTCATTTTGGGGAAACTGGCTAATAAAGAAGTTGACTGGAAATATGGTTTGACGCATTTCCAATTGAGCTGTTGTGTATCAAGTAAGTTAAACATGAACATTCCTTCACACATATAGTACCTACTCATATCAACCTACATATGAGACATTATCACCCGTGCCTGTGGCTTTTGTTCTGTAACAAGCATAGTCAATTTAAAGTTCTAGCCAGCGAGCTAGCCTACTGCAGTACCTCCTGGAAGCTAACTAGGTATAGCTGACAACAATTTAGAAATGTCTGGATAACAAACAGGGCAACACTGCAAATGTAGCCAGCTATGTTTTCTGCGATAACACCACCCTGGGCTGTATTTTCTGTCAGCTTTAGCTAGCTATGCAAGTAGAAAAATGGCTCACTGAATCAAAGGCAAATCATTGTAATTGTATTTGGTCTTCTTCATTGCTTACAAATAGAAATCCAACAATGAGTATTTACAATGCCTTGCGAAAGTATTCGGCCCCCTTGAACTTTTCGACCTTTTGCCACATTTCAGGCTTCAAACAAAGATATAAAAAAGATTTTTTTTGTGAAAAAATCAACAAGTGGGACACAATCATGAAGTGGAACGAAATGTATTGGATATTTCAAACTTTTTTAACATATCAAAAACTGAAAAATTGGGCCTGCAAAATTATTTGGCCCCCTTAACTTAATACTTTGTAGCACCACCTTTTGCTGCGATTACAGCTGTAAGTCGCTATCAGCTGTATGTCTCTATCAGTTGTGCACATCGAGAGACTGACATTTTTGCCCATTCCTCCTTGCAAAACAGCTCGAGCTGTCCGATGGAGAGCATTTGTGAACAGCAGTTTTCAGTTCTTTCCACAGGTTCTCGATTGGATTCAGGTCTGGACTATGACTTGGCCATTCTAACACCTGGATTTGTCTTTTTGTGAACCATTCCGTGGTAGATTTTGCTTTATGTTTTGGATCATTGTCTTGTTGGAAGACAAATCTCCGTCCCAGTCTCAGGTCTTTTGCAGACTCCATCAGGTTTTCTTCCAGAATGGTCCTTTATTGGCTCCATCCATCTTCCCATCAATTTTAACCATCTTCCCTGTCCCTGCTGAAGAAAAGCAGGCCCAAACCATGATGCTGCCACCACCATGTCGGACAATGGGGATGGTGTGTTCAGGGTGATGAGCTGTGTTGCTTTTATGCCAAACATAACGGGTTCGATTTTGGATTCATCTGACCAGAGCACCTTCTTCCACATGTTTGGTGTGTCTCCCAGGTGGCTTGTTTACTTTAAACGACACTTTTTATGGATATCTTTAAGAAATGGCTTTCTTTTTGCCATTCTTCTATAAAGGCCAGATTTGTGCAGTATTCGACTGTTGTCCTATGGACAGAGTCTCCCACCTCAGCTGTATATCTCTGCAGTTCATCCAGAGTGATCATGGGCCTATTGGCTGCATCTCTGATCAGTCTTCTCCTTGTATGAGCTGAAAGTTTAGAGGGACGGCCGGGTCTTTGTAGATTGGCAGTGGTCTGATCCTCCTTCCATTTCAATATTATTACTTCCACAGTGCTCCTTGGGATGTTTGAAGCTTGGGAAATCTTTTTGTATCCAAATCCGGCTTTAAACTTCTACACAACAGTATCTCGGACCTGCCTGGTGTGTTCCTTGTTCTTCATGATGTTCTCTGCGCTTTAAACGGACCTCTGAGACTATCACAGAGTAGGTGCATTTATACGGAGACTTGATTACACAGAGGTGGATTCTATTTATCATCATTAGTCATTTAGGTGAACATTGGATCATTCAGAGATCCTCACTGAACTTCTGGAGTGTTTGCTGCACTGAAAGTAAAGGGGCTAAATACTTTTGCACGCCCAATTTTTCAGTTTTTGATTTGTTAAAAACGTTTGAAATATCCAATACATTTCGTTCCACTTCATGATTGTGTCCCACTTGTTGTTTGAAGCCTGAAATGTGGCAAATGGTCAAAAAGTTGAAGGGGGCTGAATACTTTAGGACTTTACAGGCCTGATAGGCTGTTCCTACAGTCGGCATATTCACCTGTGACCATGCACCATTGCACCATAGGCAACAGGCCCGTAACGGAAACACATGAGGCCCCCCCGCAGAATACGTCTGAGAGCCCCCCCCCCCCCCTCCCCCCACATATGTAAGGGATAATGTAATACAAATACCGACAGGCCGAACAGCAGGGGCGTGTTCAGGGAGTGGCCTAGGGTGGCACGGGCCACCCCTGAAATTTGATTGGCCACCCCAATATATGATTGGCTATATGCCCAGTCAGAGGCGGGCCACCCCTGGTGCCACCCCAATCAAAAATGTCTGGACACGCCCCTTTCGAACAGGACCCAGACGCGATCAACTGAACTTTTTGGAACATTCTGAGAGCCTTATAATAAATGCAGGATATCAAAACTCAAGCTTGTCTTGTGAGGGAAATGTATTCAATCAGAAAAAAACGCTTGGCGCACGCCTGGCTCTCCCTTATCCTCTTTTACAGAATATGATTTAAGTGTAAACGGTGAATGGGACTTTTACTTTGACGCCCATAGAGATCGGGAAAGCAAAGGAAGTTTGGAACCTACACAAACCGAGCATCGTTCACATAGCAACTGTCAAATAGCTGTGAAGTTTAATGTATTTTCGATCTGTCGTGTGAAACTTGTAGAAAGCAAGAAAGCAATATCGTGTAAAACGTACATGTACGTTTACACGATCATAATATGTATATAACTGAAATACAATGAGTTATTGTAACTTTGATTATGGTTTTTGTAGTCAAACGCAATCGCTGCAACTGCACGATACTACTAACTACAGTATGTCGCATACGTTAGCATATTTGCTAATAATGTCAGTTATTTAATATATTTTATAGGCTAATTAAGCACTTTTTCTACTTTCTCTTTTTTGTAGTTTCACTCCATTTCAATGTTGTCAGCTTGATAGGAAGTCAATAAAGGAGCAAGAAGGCTAATTTTCCTGGCTCTTCTTGGAAAGGAGGCTCGCTGTTAACGCTAGGAAGCACAACACAGACAGAGCAGTACAGCTGTCAAAGTATAACGTTAGCTAGCTACGTGGTACAGTAATGCATTGTTAGCTATAGCAAACAGTACAATACCTCTCTTCTGTGCACCCTCCTTCACCGGCTGGTCGAAAAAGACTAGTAAGTTTAGTAAGTTTGGCATTTAATTCAGATTCTTTTGGGGGGAATGCCGCTTTTGGGGACCGCTTTTAAATGTGCATTTCATTTTTCCTACAGTTAGCTACCTATTTGCAGCGGGCTCGCCGGTCTGTGTGACCACCTGACCTGCTTCGTCACGTCACTTACCTAGCTAACAAAGAAAGTACAATTAAATATACTTTTCTTCATTTTCATATCACCTCTGGAAACACAGACAAGACAATAAGACCATAGTGTGCATCCCATGTCATTCAAATTTGATACAAAATTTAAAAAAACGGGAGACCTCCCACGAGGCCCCCCGTCCCTGTGAGGCCCCCCCGCGGTGCGGGGGCTGCGGGGGTATTCTTTACGGGCCTGATAGGCAACCTACCCAAACCTGACTTTCGCATTCAAATTTTCATTTGAATATTGTTTCAAATAACACTTACATATATTGAAAATTATTATGCCATTTCAGATATGCATTATGATTATGCTTTGAATATAGTCCGGGCGTCCATATAATTGCACGAAAGTCAGGTTCGGGTAGGTTGCTTAAAGATCCTGTAAAGTGGAATTGAAAAGGAGTTTTAAGTTTATCACACCACAGAAGAATGTGTTGTTAACTACCCATCCAAATTCGAATTAAAAATAAACACCCACAAGTATGTTAAATTAGGCTTTGAAATTGTGAGAAAATCAGCAGTCTTCTCTGCTTGAGACTGGGGGGGCGTGTCGCCTGAAGGAGCTGGTTCTCCGCCCCCTTGAATTTATTGAAGTTCGATAACAACAGCAACACTTGCTAAATCAATTGCAGATATCAGAACAGACCTGCAGTCTCTGAGTGTTTTATGTATTAATTACTTTGTCTTTGCATCGTACCAAATGAGTAACAAAATATAACCGTCTGTGATCTGATGTAGATAGGTCGCTGTTACGTAGATCGATTGGGTTTTGGCTCCACCTATACAAAACCTGAGCTGAAAACGGAAGAGAAACTGTTCAACGGTGTAACTCCACATTTCAGTGCGACAAAGTTTTTGCGCTTTGCACATGCTTTCAGGAACTAATTTCACACGTATATAATGTACTGAGAAGCAAATCATGGAATTTGCTTACAGGATCTTTAAGGTGTTCGCTCCACAGAGAAAATGTGACATTTTAACTGAAGACCCGCCTTGGTGAGAGGTCTGACGGACTGCATTTCCATGATTCCATGAATTTTGTTCCTAAAAAAGCGTGGTGACTTGAAAATTTAAATGCAATTGACAGGGCACGCTGTTTAGCTTTTGAAAATTTGAATACAAGACCGCTGACATTCTACAGATTTTTCCATGTTTTTTAAACACCAAAGGACTGGTAAGTTGAAAGGTTTTCCCCTGCTGTGTTTCAAATTAGCAATAACTGAAATGTGCATTCTGAGTATTCAGGACTTTCTTTTTACATTTTGGGATGACCTTGTTAAGCTAGTTGAAAATTGCTGGAAAGGTGGGTTACAACTTTTAAGCAGAAGTTCATCAGTAAAGACATATGTCCCTCACTTCGACTCCTGCTGTGTGTTCCCTTCTTCGGTCAGCAATAAACAAGATAGACAGTAAAGATTGCTCTAGTAAGAAATTCAAGTTGTTTATGTGTAGAACTTGGAACTCCTGTAACTGGTGTTACAGCAAATCATACATGAGAATACATGAGAATACATGAACATCTCACTGTGTACAGCATCCATGCTGATTCAACAGAATCAGAATGTGCAAATCGTTTTTCTACTCATTAATCTCATCATTTCAGTGTATTTAACAATTCCATACAAGCCTGTAAATAAAAGTACATGGGGAGAGAACTACCAGTAGCTACCATGTAGGCCTCTCTGCATCCATCTTTGCGGCAGCAGTCAACATCTCTTCATCATCTTAATCATCATCATCAACCTGTGATGAAGAGCATTCTGTTGCAGATTACTGCTACTACAAGTTGAAATAGGCACCAACTGATATTTACTTTGTATCATGTCAAATATGATTAAAACCAAGGTGTTGTATAGGCTACAATCACGAGCTTTTAGACCTGTTCGTAGTATGTTTTTATATTTTATATAACATTAAACATGCTATTTTAGTTGCTATCAAGTCCACCACTTTTTCACCTGTAATATTAATGGACAGTGTGGTTAAATGTTCAATATATGGACTGGCTACTGCATTCAAATGTATGCATTGACCCGGCCAGTAATTGTCTCCCATGCCAAATGTCTCTCCTACGCTGCTACAGCCGTGTTGCTTTTTTCCAGGATATGTGCTCAGATTCACCATAAACACATATTAACACTTCTATCTGAAGTGTTATGAAGTAGGACAAAGTTTTTTTGACGCCGGGCGCCATGGTGGATCCTAGTATCGGAGTTCCATTGATGTTTGCATTTAATAGTTCTCCTGCCGCACTTAACTCATTCAAATAAGCTTTTCTGGAACCGAAAAGTCAGAGTTTCCCAATTTAGAGTAAATCAACTCAGAGTTAGGTTCACAGTTTGTTGAACCCGCTTTCTGGAATACCCGCCTGCTTGTGGGAAGCATGAAAGGGGTTTCTTAAAATTCTGCTAGTTCATTTAAGGGCTACCAACATTCAAACAACCGTTTCTTTTACTAGGCTAAATTCTGATATCAATGTATGATACATCATTTGAAAGCTTACAATCTGTTTTTCATGATCTGTAAAAAAACAAACACAAAATTACCATGACCTACATGCGGACCAAAATACCAGCACCTTTCATTTATACCATTTGGAATCTGATCATAATTTCATAATTTCAATAACTGCAAAAATAAATGTATCTGGTTATCAATACAAAACAAAATATGTTCATATGGAATCATGTATGTTTAATACTGTACCAATACATTTTTTATTGACACCATTATGCTTTCCCCTCTAGAATAGTTATTCTTATTCTTATTTCACATGGAACAGCTTCTTTAGAAACATCAACACCTATGTTAGCTCATGCATAGTAAAACAACAGCAGCATTCTAATCAAAAAGTCTCATATTGTCAATCCATAGACCTTAAATTGAGAAAAATGCACATTGTAAACCATTTTTTATGCAAAAGCGTACAAATCGGTACTATGTCTAAACCAGTTTGAGCTGACTGTTTCATGGGCCCACATAAATGGGCCTTGTCACTCTGGGAGTGTCAGCTATGCATGTGGCTAGCTCACTCAGTTTCAGCTTCATTATGTCAGGTAGGATTTGTCAGGCAAACTATGTTTGTAGCAGTAGCTATTATTGGGAAATATGTTGGCTTTGTTGTTAGCAATGCAGTACAGGCTGTTACCAACTTTACAGATATTTGTTTATTAAACGTTTCTGTCTTTATGGCACAGTACACACAGGAGGGTAGCAGTTTGCAGGTTGGTCTGCAGACGGTGTAACAGACTTGGGACATTTGGGATTGGTTTTGGGAGTATTAACAGGGCTACTACAACACTGCTAACCTAAAGGGTTTTGAAAGATCAATATTGGCACTGATAACTCTACTTGTTTTGCACATTAGATTGATTATTTGATCCAGGACTCTAAACACTTTAACAGTAAAACAATCTCAAATTTGCACAAAGATTACACACACGCAAATGCCCGTACAGTACACACAAGTGTATTATATGTTGTCATAAATTCTCACACATGAGCACAGTTTAACTCACAATCTAACCAGTTGTCTTTTCCCAGTGGTGCTGAGATATTCATTGTGGTGCATTGTTTTACTATTCACTAATTATGGTGGTGTTCACTCTAACAACAAACATGCACAAAACAATTATGTATTGTAGCTTACCCTACATAAGGCTTAGCTCGCACTCACAGCGGCCGCTCCATCAAATAAATAAAAGCATACTAAGAACTCTGACACACACAGACTTTAACATAGAGAACAACAAGTACAGCTTATTTGCGTTAGTTTTCCCATTTTGTTGAGTGCAAACCACATAAGGCTTCATAATGGCTGTAAAGTACTGTCAGACCTTCAGCCTTATACTGGATTAAGCCACAAACAAATCCAAAACATATGTACTGATAACCTTGTATGTGACGTCTATAACTAGTATCTCATCACAAACTTGGTCATCCCTTACGACTAATAAAAGTAAAAGACTGCTAGCACAATATTTGAGAGATCAGGGCAGCATAATCTGTACTCCCTGGGACAGCCTCATCTGGACGACAGTATGCAAGATACTAGTCACGGACAGTCAGTTAATTTAGTCTATTCACCTTAACTGAGAGATAATTACTCAAACACAACGGTTGCATAGCAGCTAAAAGATAACATCTCTGTTAGTCCTTCTTTTTGTTTCTTATCTTTCTACATACTACGAGATGCATTACAATTAGGTCTTGTCGCACCAAATCTAGGATTACATTATAAAACGTTGTCTCTCTTTGTCTTAAATTGAGGATAAAGTTTTACAATGTACCCCTAGTTGAACAACCACAATTCACCTGGCAACTCTACATTAACCACATTTGACCTTAACTGCTATGTTAACCAGGTAAAGACCTTTCAGTGTGATTTACAAAGGTTATTTATCGACTAAGCTTTAGCTCAAGGATTGACCAGCTCAATCTCTCCTTGTAGAGATACATCTGTCAAAAGCAGCCATTTTCTCTCCATTATATTTTGTGGGTTGTCATGGCTGCCAGAGGCTAGCTGTGAGGGCTATCATTCATTAATACAAGGGGCGAGGGGACTGAGGCCATTCATAGGAGAAGTAGATAGAGCTCAGGGTCTGCATCTTAATCTGGCCTGTACCATACAACAGACTAGACTGGTTATTTAGGGGCAGGAGGAGGGTGCAGATCAGAAAGAAAGGGATGAATAGAGAAGAGTGGCAAATAATATAATGAGAGAAGGAGAAAGAGGTGGAACGAGAGATGATATGACAAAAATAAAGAGCTCAAACAACATGCATGAAAAAGAGTCAAACAAATCATGGTAATTTGTACATGTTATGGAAATGTGTCCAATTTTCAGAGTTTGTGTTTACAATATTATGTTACTGTTATGGTACTGGTGATATTCTAGGAATTACAACACATTTCTCATCAATACAAATTCATTAAACAAACTAAGGATAGTATTATCATTATTATGTGGTCAGTAAACTTATTCACTCTCTACTTACTGAATGTGTGCCAAGAGATGCAAAAATGATTATAAATATCTGTCTGTGTTGCTCACCCAATGTCACAAATGTATCTTCTTTGTTTGGTCTTTATACCTTTTCAATTAGTTTCACTGGTCCAGAAAATCAAATTTCTTGATCCAGTCATACTTGGAGAAAGAGACATGACGGGTTTTACCTTTTTTTTTATACCTAACAATGCCTATGTTTAAGCAAGGTCAATTCCAGAGCAGACGAAAGCTAGCATTATTTGCTTACAATGCTGACTTCAGATCTCTACTAGGTTACAATTCCTTATTGAGTTGGCAGTGCTGATCCTTCAATGTAAATGCAAGCAGAGACAAAGCTCTGGCTGACACCTACCTTAATACAATGCTAAGAATTAATGGTTGCCATGCATGTGGATAACCAACTACACAATTAAGACATATGTTGTGTTGACATAGGTTACACACGGGTGGTGGGTTTAGTTTGATAGAAAGAAAATAGCTCCACATGAAACTGACCCCAACAAGGTCTGTGGATTATCTTGAGTAACCGGGTCATGATCTCTGGAAAGAGACATTGCGATTTAGTTTTTCAAATGTATTTATTTGCCTTTTTATGACTGGCATATGAAAATCGTCCTCAAAATACCATCATTTAAAGCCTTTGGTACAATACTTTAACATTTCCCATCTGGCAATGCTGATGGAGAGATGCCTACAGTGTTTGTCCTTGGCTATGCCAAAGGACAAACACTGTAGTAACTAAACATTTGGTAGCTATATTTCCACGTTTCCTTCATACCATCTAGCTTGTTGTACAACAGGATCTGGTTTGACTAATGCACAGGCTTTGTTGTCCAAGTAGGACAAATTCACATACTGGATTCACAAGTGCATGGATACACATGAAAGATTGTGCCTTATTATGACCACACCTCCTAGAAGGGTACAAATGCAGGTTACCTAATATTGCCATCATCCTCTGTTCACTATGTATGACTTTGCTGCCAATGGCTTGATCGGTCTAGCTAACTAGCCCATAGGGTTTAATTTGTAACTTGACAAGCTACTATATATAGCTACATTTAATAAGGTACTCCCTAATGTTGTTAATATGGTAAGAACAAAATATTATTTAAAAAGATTGCCACTGTATGTTGGAAACCTCCATCCAAGATGTTTCCCTCTCACTTCACTACAGTTACAGTGCAGTGGTTACAAAATAGTTACATGACAGAAGTTACCAAATTGTTACAGTGCAGTAGTTACAAAATAGTCACTGTGCATGTATTCTAGTTATGCAACACCTGATCATACAGCAAGAATCTGCCTCCTCCACCTTTCTTTAGACTGGAATGTACACCTCCAACACTGCAGATATTCAATACAGGATGAGCTATACATAATGCATAGCCCTCTGCAAAACACTTTTTGATTAAATAGAGTTGTTGCACAAATAGATTATGACTTGCCCTTCATGTACTGATAGCGTTGGGAGTTACATTTGTAGTTATATTTGCTATATAAATATATTGTTCATGGCAGATATATGGGTGTATATGAGTGGACATAATAGCGGAGCTCTTATGATATTTTAAGTTCTTATTGTAAACTAACAATAAACATGTGGTTAAAATGACCAAAGAGATTATAAAAGATGAATAACTGATATTGACAATAACTGAGACAAGAGAGGAAGATACTGAAAGATATGAACTATATATTGGGATACAAATAACAGAACAGGCAATGTGTAAGCCATATTGCAACCATACCTTGGCAGCTCTTTTCAAAATGTTAAGTTTTTCGTTTCTGAGGTAAATTGAGGCCACTAATGCAGTTAGGCCAAGGTATTGAGGTCAATCAAAAAAATAAAAAGCTATGTTTAAAGTGTGGCACTAAATCCCATGCTATTCAATGGTGAGAAAGCCACAGTAGATCTGGTGTAACTAACATATATATTATCTCTTTCCACAATGATCTAAAATAGTATAAGAGTCACATACATGATGGCATTGTTGCACTCACTCAGTTCCTATTCTTCATGTTATGTCCGCTTGAGACAGTCTACATTCGATTTAAGGCTAATGGACAAAAAGTTTAAGAGGTGAATTTTGCCTCTGATTGCTCATGATTAGCTAGACCTTATGCCCTTTGGAATAAGAGGTTGCACATAATTAATCATTACTGCTATTAAAGTCATACTTCTGTTATATTTTAAGTAGGCTACACTGTGCACTGAGTGTACTGCATATCAAGTAGTATGAAGTAATTGGCATTCCTTCCTAAGGAAATACATTACAATAGTTTGTCTGTATAATCGACCAACACCCCTGATGTTGTAGAACCAAATTCAAATGTTTACTCTCCTCCCTGTGCCATCTGGCAGGCCACCCAGTTTTAAATTCTCTGCGTATGTATCAAGCAGGTTGGATATTTATTGTCAAGACATCTTGCTCCAGGCTTGTTAAAAACAGCATGACACGTTGGTAAAAATGCTCCCCATGAGTTTTTAGTTTCTCAGCCACTGGATCGAAGCCTATTTAGGTTTTATTGGCGTTCGTATAACCTAACATTAATTAATTAATTGAAAGAACTCGTCACTTTTTCCTCATCCATTCAAATAACAGATTCAAAGTGCTCTTGTGAATCTATATCTAATTGACATAAAACTATTGCCTTTGCTTTTTAGGCTGCTAGTGTTAATTAAGGCTTAAACGCCTCGTGGGAAACACGACCGATAACGCAAACAGTCATGATCAAGCGTCCTGTCTTTTTTTTAAACCGGCAAGTACATTCTTAGTGCACATATTTGTCAACAAAGGAACTCGCACTTACTGCAGCCGAAGTAAAACGAATCAAGCTAATGATTTGTTAAGAGTCTGTCATGCTTCTATTATTAATCACTCGTCAACACTGAATAAGAATCGGTAAGCAATAACACATCGAATTCAACAGCTTGATCTTCATAACCTTACCTCTGGAGGAGCCCACGTATTGGTTTTTAGTATATTTTTTATCGAATTAGTCTTGAAAAACGTGTATTTTGTGTATCCTCTTCTGGCTACTGCCGTCGATACGTTCCAAAACCTTCCGGCTTCTGGAAAAACACGGATGATATGATAATCAGTGACGGTACTCCTTGTATTTTTTATAATATGCCTGTTATTTGTCCGTTGTGTCTGTGTTTTTCCAGTGAGGGGAAATGCAAGCTCCCCTGTCCACTGCTGTCCCCATTACTGAGCAGTTCATTCACGTTTGAAAGCAGACAAGTCTATAGGCGAGTCAGACAGGGATGCTATACCGAACTGAGACCCAAGGGGAGAGAGAGAGAGAGAGAGAGAGAGAGAGAGAGAGAGAGAGAGAGAGAGAGAGAGAGAGAGAGAGAGAGAGAGAGAGAGAATTCAAATCAGCACCACAGACAGCTCCTTGCCCGCCTAGACAAGTGCAGATCGTATAGTTTTGTTTCCCAAGAGTCATGCAAAATGGCCACAAAGGCATACACTTTCACCACTACGCACACACACTCATTTCTATGTTATTGCCTGACAGACATACATTTTGCATGGTTGTAAGTCCTAAAATATTTACAGTAATGCAACCTGTGTAGAAGTTAAGCTTTATTTAATATTTTAAGTGGGGGAGACCAGATATTATATTGATATATAATTGTCAGTTTCTCAGAAATTAATTGTTGTATTCTAATCAAAATGTAATACAATGTACATCTTTCCTTAAAACATTGATGTTGTTATGATATATACATATATAACTAGTTTTATTGGTTGTAATTTGTCAAACTTCAAATGCCTGCTGCTGTCTTAAATATAACTAGAGAGGGTACAATTTCTGTGGTAATCGTGGGGTGTGCTTACGTTGGTTGCAGACCCACCACTCCAGAGACAGTTGGTGACAGAGAGGTGCAGACATTAAGTTGAACATAGTCATGCGTTAAGAGTAGAAGGTATGTTTCCAGGCAGTGTCTCTGGAGTGGTGGGTGGAGGCTTCATATCCACAAATAACACCCCCCTGGACTTTTAAAACAGATCTAATGGCCTACTACAACTGTAAATATCCTATGGCCACTTCTCCAATTGGGCCTCGATACAATACCCTCTAATATTTTCTGCCCAATCTGCACAGTTTTTGGGGACTTTCCACACTAGCACCCTTTGCCCAGTTCCTCTATTCTGCCCTACTATAGTTAGTGCTTGCAATGCTGGGAAGAAAACTATATGACAACAATAATGTTTAATGTAACTGGTCTTTCTAACAGTGCAACTGGCCCCAGCTGGTCTAGAACATCCCCTAGTTGCAAATCAAATCAAGACAAGAGCCTTTTCATAAGGCCCAGTGGCGGACTCATGCTGTCTGAGGCCATTAAATGTCAGCACTCATGGAATTCCTCTTGTCGCCCTCCTATGTGCATTCACTCTATTTCCATAGCTATTGTGGTCTCAAACTAGCATAACTACATGTGTGGCCTACACATACATACCGTAAGTTAATTGGAGTCATGGTTCCGAAGAAGATATTTCTACGTTATTCAAAATGTTTACCATACATGTCGGACTCTATGGGTCACCACTGTATGGTTTCCCATGATAAATAAGGCATGTATAGTTTCCGACATTTTAGTGTGGAATGGAGTGGAAATTAGAATGTGAGAACTTTTTACCATTGCATACAAAATCGTACATTTTATCATATTTTGACATATCAAGGTGAAATTCAGAATCAGAATCAGAAATGGATTTATTCGCCATGAATGTTTACACAGACAAGGAATTTGCTTTGGCAGGGAGGTGCATACAATAAACATATATGAATCTTAAATTTAAATGTGGTCTAACTATACTAAGGATACATAAACTAGCAATACTAAGTGGAATGATATATAAACTAGCGATACTAAGTGGAGTACTAGCAATACTAAGTGGAATACAATTAAAATAAAATGCTAAGACTATGCTATGACTAAATGTAAATGTAAAATATACAATAAAATATAAGTTGCCAATTTACAATATAAAATACAATCTAAAATTAAAATATTACAGGAATTGAATGTAGTGCAAAATGTAAATAGTTTTAAGACATTCAGTCAGTGTGAGCTCTTGGCCTTGTTGAGGAGGCCAACAGCGGAAGGGAAAAAACTGTTGTCCGTGAGGTTTTGGTCCATCTTGCATCTGGTACTTCAGAATTATGTCATCTTGAAGCCAATAAGGCTTTGAAACCATCAGTCAAAATCATATTTGATTTATTGACACAAAGATATTGAGGTAATGTGGACATTTACACAAATACAGCCCTTTCAGTCATTTTGTATTGCATTTCATATTCCATCTCACCCTATATAAAGACATGTATTCTACAAATCTGTAACAAATTTCATGAGGAGTATGGTTTTGAAGGTTGTACCAAATTTGGACAGTACAGCAAAATCTATCATGGTTGACCTTATGGGTCCCTGAGGCTTTTTTGTTCCCCATGAAAAATAAGGCATGTATACCAATTTCCAGGCATTTTTGAGTAATGGGGCGCTGGGGAAATCACTAAGACTTTGGGCGTGGCTTATAGCGCCACCTATGGGCGTGTGTGGGCCACTAGCTGCCTGGCAGTAGTGAGTGACCTGTTGTATCATTGGGCTAAATTTAAAAAAAATCGGGTTATGGACTTTTTGAGCTATTGAGCCATTTCACAAAGAAATATAATAATGAAAATACTAACAAAAACAATAGGTTTCCTACTACCGGAGAAACCCTAATAAAGAATAAATATATATGAGAGAGAACAAAGGTTGTGCTCGCCGAAGGCTTGAGCACACCCAATTAGGTTTCCACTTACTTAACATATAAGCTAGTTTCCTGTCCAGAGAGTTGGTTATCTGATACAGAGAGCACTCCATAGTTTGTCCTTCAAATGTATCCGCAGCTGCGGCCAACCAGCAGAGGGCAGTACAACTGCATCTATGCATGTGCTGCCTAGGTGGCTTTGTTACGCAATGGCCTAATTGTGTCTCACAGTAATGAAAGTCTTTCATTCTGGATGAAGCAAATCAGTCAACTGTTCAAACAATTAATTTTGCTTTCAAACTAACCCCCCATTCTACACAAAATTTGAATAGTACGAAACATAATAAAAAAAATGTTTTACTGCACTATATGCATAGTACCTCATGCACTTAACAAAGTTAGCCCATGGATTGATCAAGTAACCTAATGCACTCGTTACCCAACTTAAAATGTTATAATGCCTCAACATCCTTTTGTATTTGAA
Organism: Hypomesus transpacificus; assembly: GCF_021917145.1. NCBI lineage: Eukaryota > Metazoa > Chordata > Actinopteri > Osmeriformes > Osmeridae > Hypomesus > Hypomesus transpacificus. The sequence continues at coordinate 209,461 of NW_025813724.1, read as the reverse complement.
CTAGATAGAGCCAGGTGTGACAATCAGGCCTCCAGTACTCAAGTGTGCTTAAGCCAGTCACTCCCTTCACTCCTGGGGAAATCTTGTTAATGGGAGTCAGGTAGCTGAGCGGTAGGGAATCGGGCTAGCAATTCCGACATTGATACTTTGTTATACCGACTTTGTTTTTTCACGCAACCTTGCCTCTGCTTTCCCTGTATCATACCTAGATGCGGTCATCCCGACCTTGCCTGTCCCATGGAACCTGAGCTTGTCCTGGCCTTTGTCAACCAGTCCGCCCCTGCCAGACTTGCGCTTGTGACCTGACTACCCTGTCGGATGTCCTCCTTTGCTCTGATTATCTGTGTGACCCAGGGGCAGACTGGCCATAGGGGATACCGGGAGAATCCCTGGTGGGCCGACGGGGTTGGGATGGTCCAAAACACCGGCCCACTTCCATTACCAACCGGCCCTTTGACATCGCCAGCATCTTATATTATTTCAAACGTCACAGCTTGAAGACGTAAAAATAGCTCTAAGACCTTTTCTAGTCTAATTTCACTGACTGGGATTTATACTGCTCCTCGCGATCTGTATTCACACTCATGGTGCCGATTTTTTGAAAATGTTCTGGCGTGTCTTCTGTTCTTACGGACTTCGGAAGTTTAACGTAAGAAATATGATTTTCTTTGTAATCGTCCAAAATAATGCTAATTGTGTATATGGGTATTTTTCCAAGTAGGCCAATGACTGGTCGATACATACAATGCATTGAGTGGACAACACGCCGTGTTTTGAGTGGGCCGCGTGCCGTTTACTGAGTGGGCCGGTCTGACAGTAAAACTAGCGGGCCACTTTTTCCCCCCAGTCCGTCCCTGGTGTGACCTCTGCTTGTCTGACTACGCCTAATAAAACCTGCACCAGGATCCAGTACCCTCTGTCCTGGGAGTCTGTCCGTTACACTTGGGATCACCCGATTACAACTGAATGTCATAATTGAATGTTTGATAACTTATATTGTGTGATGTGTGACAATATACAACAGTTACATACATACTTCTCAGTACATTATATACGTGTGAAATGAGTTCCTGAAAGCATGTGCAAAGCGTGAAAACTTTGTTGCACTGAAATGTGGAGTTAGACCATTGAACAGTTTTTCTTCCGTTTTCAGCTCAGGTTTTGTATTGGCGGAGCCAAAACCCAACCGATCTACGTCACAGCGACCGATCTACATCAGATCACAGACAGTTGCATTCTGTCACTTAGCTGGTACGATGCAAAGACAAAGTAGTTAATACATAAAACACTCAGAGACTGCAGGTATGGCTGTTCTGATATCTGCAAATGATTTAGCTAGTGTTGCTGTTGTTGCTAAATTCCATATATTTGAGGGGGCAGAGATTCAGCTCCTTCAGGCGACACGCCTGAGAAACACGTGTTTCTCAAAGGGCCTGAATGAATTAAGTGGATAAACTAGTAATGTGTGAATGCTTTTTCAAGGTATTGTTACCAGGTCACTTACCAACCACTTACCAGGGCAGTGATGGTAGTTTTGTAATATGCTGTTGTGTATTAAATTCGATAAACGTTTGTTGTGTATATATTATACAAATCAATATACAGTAAATGTGAAATGTGTTAATTATAAATTATATTTAAATGGATAATAGTTTGGCAGCATTTTCAATAGAAAATGACAAAAAAAAAAATGTGGATGTCTACATTTGTTCCTGTCACGACGTGTGGAGGGGTAGGACCCAAACGCAGGAGAGTCAGCAGGCATGGTCCAAAAACAAAAGGGTTTAATGCTCAAAACGGGAAACAGACAGGGTACACGCAGGGACAAAGGGTAATGCTAAGACAAAGACTGGACACAAAGCAGGAACCTAAATACACAGAAACAAACAAGACACAGGTGAACACAATGAAACTAACGACAACTGAACGAGACAGGTGACGACAATGACAGCGAAACACTAGGGCAGGGCAAAACCAAAAACAACAGGGGGGCACGGCTGTGGCCGTGACAGTTCCTGCTTTTTAATGACAGATTATAATACCAGCAAGGTTTCACAGTTTGGGATTTTTTAGAGAGAACAGCTAATTGTTTTACATTAATAAAGTATAAAACACAACCAATCGATAAGAATACTTAAATAATATATGTTCATTTGATAAATCATTTTTTATCCTGTGTCACTCTGATGAGATCATGTGGGAAGCATCATCAACATCATGAGAAAGGTCCATGTGTCCATTGGTTGCATTTTCGAGCTTTTCACCAACTCTAATTAAATAACACACAAAATCAAGATACATTAGAGTACTTTATATTTAAAAGGGCAGCTGAAAGTCAAGCATTGTACCTGATGTTTGCATCAAACTGCCACATAAGCTTATGCAATTATTGTGTTTGGTCTTCACTGCACACATTTTAGTTTTGTGTACAGGATGTGGTGTAGCAGCTTCCTGAGTAGCAGAGGTGTGCAGGCGCATTAAGTCGTTTGCCTTTCTGTCATGATTCTGCATTGTATACAGGCTAGAGTAGACTTCTGATAGTTTACTGGCATTCATTTCAGAGTTAGAGTATCAATATTAGGATTGGCTTTCGTGGATGTGGCTGGATGGACAATAAAACTGGTATTGGAGTAATCAATAGCCTAATTACATGTCTTTGGATCAGCGTGGTCAGAGACACTAAGGTTAAAGAGAAAGTTTAGGTACATGAAATGGCATCCATCATTATGCGCATCCTGCACTTGGGAGTTGAGAAAAAGAAGGTCAAATACTATGAGAACTTACAAAGGGACATTGACCCACGAGAAACATGGGAAACACAGGGAGAACTTGGAGATGGGGCCTTCGGGAAGGTCTATAAGGTAAGAATGCTGTAAATTGTGCCCCAATACTTAAGACCTCTATTTTATTTGAAAATCCCAATTGACTAAGCTGTTAAAGGATATAAAAACATATAAACAGGGATGTTTGTTAGACAATTCTGAGCAGTAAAACCTGTGGCGATGTCTTTGAGCTAGTAGTTGAATTTAGTCACATACACAGGAGTCAGGTGGCTGATCAGTTAGGGAATCGGGCTAGTAATTAGGAGGTTGCTGGTTCGATTCCGGCTGTGAAAAAATACATTGTGTCCTTGGGCAAGGCACTTCACCCTACTTGCCTCGGGGGAATGTCCCTGGGGACAACCTTGCAAAGTACTAACTTGTTAACAATCATAATCAGGGCCATTGCCAGACATTGTTAACATTTGGGGCTTAGCCCAAACCTAACATCGGACCTTGAGTATGCTTAATTTGACTTCAACTCTGAAAATTACATTACATTTACATTGCATTTATTCATTTAGCAGATGCTTTTATCCAAAGCGACTTCCAAGAGAGAGCTTTACAAAAGTTCAAAGGTCACTGATCATAACAACGAGATATCCCCCAAAACTTGCGAGTATCCAAAACATGAAGCATCCATTGTGAAAAAACAAATAAGTGCAAATGGGAAGAACCATAAGAGCATGCAGTTAAACAAGTTACAATTAAACGACATGAACCTCAAAAGTGCAAGAGTGTACCAGTAGAAAAGCAAGCAACAGTAATATAATTCACAGCGAGTACAACAAGTTAAATCAATTACAACTAACCAACAAGAGCAACAAGTCTCTCAATAAGAGTCATTGTGTAAATAAATATAATAATATAGTAAGTAAGTAAGCAAGACTTTATTTATATAGCACATTTCATACAAGAATTGTAGCTCAAGGTGCTTTACATAAAATAAATAAAAACAATAATACAAGTAACAATTAAAACAGCAAATCTATAAGAACAATAATATAACTAATAAAAGTAGTAAAACCCTTTTGAGATAAAATTACTTATATGCTTCGGTAAAAAGGTAGGTTTTAAGCTGTTTTAAAAAAATGTCTAGCGTGTTTGCTTCCCTAATATTTATGGGTAATTTGTTCCATAGTTTTGGGGCGTAATTGACAAAGGCCGAATCACCAATCTTCTTTTGACTGCTTCTGGTGACCTCTAATAGGCCTGCATTTGATGATCGCAGTGTTCTGGTTGGTGTGTAGTTTATAAGGGAGTTAGCAATGTAGCTAGGTGCTTGTCCGTGTAGAGCTTTATATGTGAGGAAAAGGAGCTTGAAGTCAATTTTGAAGGTAACAGGGAGCCACAGTAAAGTGGCTGAGACAGGACTAATGTGTTCTCTCCTTTCAGTTTTTGTTATTAATTTAGCTGCAGACTTTTGAATGAGCTGTAGTCTTTTAGTGGTTTTCTTGGGAAGACCACTGAAAAGTGTGTTACAGTAGTCCAGCCAGCTGGATATAAAAGCATAAATTAACTTATCTGCATCATTTTGGTTTATGCATGGTCATACCTTTGCTATATTCCTCATGTGAAAGAAAGCTGTTTTGGTCACTTTATTAATGTGAGAGTTGAAATTCAAATTTGAGTCCAGGATTACACAGAGACTTGTCACCTCTGGTTTAAGGCAGGGGGTTAAGCCTCTTAAATTCGTAGTAAGCATCTCTCTTTTCGATTTGGGGGCACATAGTAGGACTTCGGTTTTGTTTTCATTTAATTTAAGAAAGTTATCATTCATCCATTGGTATATTGCCAACAGGCAGTTGGTAATGGAATTGATGGCCGTTCCATCGTTGGGTTCTGTGGATATATATAGTTGTGTGTCATCCGCATAGCTATGGAAATTGATGTTATGTTCTCTGATTATGTCACCGAGTGGTAACAATATAATCATAATAAATGTAATCATATTATGAAAATATACATTAATTTGAGCACAAAATACTGTTTTTTGAGGCTTATGTAATATAAACATTAATTTAGAGTCATTGTAATCATGAGGTGCCAAATTCAATTATATCAGAAATCAACAGGCAATTTTATAACCTAGATTCTTATCTTTGCTATTTTTACTTTTCTCTTAGCCCACCTCTGCAGCCCTCTGTATCCGGCTGCGATGTTAACCCTCAATATTCATGAGTCTGATGGATCTACAATATCATTTGGGTTTTCAAACAATAACACTTTCTATAAATGCACTGCCAATTTGCACCTGGCTGGGACGGAGTGGGAACAAAGTTAATTTATTAAATTGTATCTAAGTAATGTCTTCAATAACGTATAGTAATGAGTGATAAACAGTGGAACAAAAGCAGCAGACATTCAGACATGCAAGGAGACAGACTTGCTTGGAGCTATGGAAGAGGAAGACAGAATGAAGGCACACAGTAAACCTTTTTGCCACTTTTAACCACTTTTAACACACACTTGTAATACATATTAATGTATTATTATGTGTGTGTGTCAGGCCAAATAGTGTCCTAGGGCCAAATACTGTCCTACCTGACGTCACAATTCCGTTCCGAAGCAAGGACGCGTCCGTTCCTATGCCGACCTTAAATTCCTGAGATATCTACGCGTGCTAGCAGGAAAGTCATGGTTGCTATACTGGTTACTAGGTAGGAAGTTTTGGATTTAGACTTATTTAAACCAGTTTATTCTACTCTACTATTTAAAGTTTTCACTCGTTCGACATTGCCGAGACAGCAACGGGCGCAGGTAAAATACTATACATGTTGCCTTCCCTGTCTGTTCAAATTGATGCTAAATAAGTTATTTTTTTGACGAAAACAACTAACTAGCTAGCACCAGCTTTCGAACGAGTGAAAACTTTAAATAGTAGAGTAGAATAAACTGGTTTAAATAAGCCTAAATACAAAACTTCCAACCTAGTAACCAGTATAGCAACCATTACAGTTTCCTGCTAGCACGCGTAGCTATCTCAGGAATTTAAGCGACGGCATAGCGACGAATGCTTCCTTGCTTCGGAACGGCATTGTGACGTCAGGTAGGACACTATTCGGCCCTAAGACACTATTTGGCCTGACAGCGCCGCCAGGAATTTTGGGCCCCATGAAAATGAAAATATACATTTATATTTTCTGATGATTTCCATTAGTTTTTCTATTTTTTTGGGGCCCCTGTCAGTCACGGGCCCTTGGAATCGTCCTAGCTTTCCCCCCCTATACAGCGCCCCTGTGTGTGTGTGGTGGTGGGGGTGACAGAGGGTGCACAATGAACAGTAAAAAATGCAGTCCCATGGACCTGCACGCCACACAAGGATGAAGGGTAATCATAGTAAGACTAGATAAATAGATAACTAATCAAATAACTGCCAATAAATGCCATAGCTCCAGGTTAGTATTTAAAACTGCATCCATAGAACATCCTAGACGCTTGAATGCCCAATATCAACAGTCTCCTGGCTGTTCCCGTTGTCAGGCTGCACACCCGTCAAATTTACTTCAGCCATGAATGGAACTAAAAGAGGGTGCAGGGTCCAGAGATAGTGAGGCAAGGACAGCAAACCTGTCACAGAGGTTTAGATGAGGAAAGGATGGCAGTGGGAATAGACTGTGACAGATAATCTCATTAATATTTTGCCTGACCACTACACTACCAAGCGTTAAGCTCCAGGAGGTGGATAAATGTGGCATAAGGTGTAACAATTTCATGTGATTCCATTGATTTCAATTGGAGCTACTCCAGTAGGCAGTGGTGAGTACTTTACCTGGGAGGGGTAGGGGTAGCCCTGATTTGTTCAAATGGTGTTTTAAGTGTTTCTTCCGTGTTTGCGTTCATTTGGAACAGTGTACTCTCTTTCAAATATTCACGAAAACACTTAAAACTCAAAATGATCGATGATCGTTTGAACATCAGCAGCTCAATGATCCCGCCGTTGAATTTAATGTTCAGTTGCAGACACAAATCTGCCACTTCATCACAAATATTTAATTTTTCATGGGCTTGGAGAAAATAAAACTCAAATTTAAGAGAGTCATAATCCCATCAAATTGTAACACAAATATTTTATCTACAGTGCAGTCCCAGCCCAAGGGCTAACCTGATACATTACATAATTTTAAAACATTTAAAATATTTGCCCACTAAACCCAGAGAGAAGTACACACAAATAAACAACTATATTAACACAATATTTTACTGTGCCTTTTTTCATGTCTTCATTGTATTGTCCAGATCCATTTAGTATGATATAACTGATAAGAATAGTGAAATTACACAGAATGTACAGTACACAGCTACACATCATTTTACTTAATGACATCTACAGGATTAGACAGGTAGCTGCAGAGCCTGATCCATGCAAAAAGAGAATAATAAAGCACTTTTGGAAAGGATTTTGGATGTTACATTGCACTTAGCATGTAAAACCTGCTCTTTTTTGAGCATGCACAGAAGCTTTTCAATTGTGCACCATTTCCTCTGCACTCATGAGCTATAATGATCCACTTTTAAATGAGCAGTTACAAAAAATCAGAAACAACTCATCTGGACCTGAAAACCTGAATGAGTTATGAGTTAAACTTTTCAATTGCAAAACTGAGAATATGAAGGTGGTTTATCATTCATTTTCCATGTTTTAAGTGATTCCAACACATTTTGTTGAAATCCGTTTCATTGAGAAGTCTCAAGGAACTGTCTTTGTTGGGATTTAATGTTTGCGTGTGAGACATTACCTTCTAATAATAAGATAGAATCATTAGGCCTATCTGTAGTGGTAATGTGGTAGCATGGTAACTATTTTACACGAATGACAAGTATTTTACAATACTTCACACATGCATGATCTTTTTTATGTGACACAAAATTATTCACAGTAGCCCACAGATAATACCAAACCAACCTGAAACCCTCTGAGAAGACAGGAGGGGGTGGGCAGTGGACATGAGAAAGAAGGGGTTAGACAAGAGAAAGTATATGTTGGCTATCTGTTGGCTATTGGAGATGTTACATTTTACAGTTGGACTGACTAAAGAGATGCATCTTATGATATGAGATATGTTTTTTAGACATTAAGGCCGTTTACAGTTTTTGCCTATTGCTTCCACACTTTTTGCAGAATTTGGCTCGTAATGTAAAAACTCTACACACAAGCCAATCAGACATAGCACTTGGAGATTAACAACTCACATCTATGCCAAAATGAAACACTGCAATCAAAACTTAACACTCCATTCTAAAAATCTAATTCTTGCAACAAAACCATACACATAAGAACCATTTGAATTACTCTTTCATATCAACAGCATCACACTGATGGGCTTTTTATGAAACACTGCAGTCTTTGTGTTTCTATTTTTATTGTCATTTTCTCAGACTCAGTTTTCTGTAAACCTCAAAAGTAGAATTTATGCAGTAATCAAAGAAGAGTTTTTACAAAAAACAAACATTCTTACAAACATAAAGAAAAATAGAATCACAAATCATCAAATTTAGCAACAAAACAAAAGAAAAAACAATACAATTACTGGATACTGGTGTGTGCGTGTGCGTGGTGGGGGGCTTATGGATCCCGCCTTCTGTTTGGATCTGGCCACAAGACCTCGTCAACATTACAGGCAATGTCCTCGCAGGCTAGGCATCAGGGAAAATATTGCTTTGTGTGCCGAATCCACCCTTGGATTGATCACACCTCAATGTCTCCGCATGCCTCTTCCATTGCTTGCAGAATAGGCATGCGGGCGTGTGGTTGCCAATAATAAACTTTCCACCACCATGCTGAAAATTATTCCTTGATTGCATTTAGAAAGGGTCTGTAAGGGGGCAAGTATAAAGGTGTGAAATGGTTATGGTTGTTGAACCAATCTCGGACCAGAGCAGCCCGGTGGAAACTAACATTATCCCAGATGACATCAAACCATCAAGATTTTGGTTCGCGGGGGAGGGGGGGTGCTGTTGATACATTTCGCCTAGGGCGCCAGATGTGCTAGTACCGGTACTGTTTGGGTCAGTATAGACAAAAACTACAAGCTACAGGCAGGGCAGGTGGCAGCATAAACCCTCATTCTCACATTACAATTATAGTATGAAAAGTAAAGTGACACATACCTACATTTACATTTATTCTTTTAGCAGATGCTTTTATCCAAAGCGACTTCCAAGAGAGAGCTTTACAAAGTGCATAGGTCACTGATAATAACAACAAGATAGCCCATTGCATTGCGGGTAGCCAAAACAAGCACACATTGTGAACAACCAAAACATTTGTGCCAAAGGGAAAAACCATAAGAGCATACAGTTAAGCAAGTTACAATTTAAACAACATGAATATGTAAGTGCAAGTGTACCTGTAGAAAAACAAGCAACAGTAAAATAAAAATATAAGATTGATTAAAATAGAATACAACAGTTTAAATCAGCTACCACTAACCAACAAGAGCAACAAGTCTCTAAGCAAGAGTCATTGTGATCCTTGAGGAAACTAGCATTGGGTTCAGTAAACCATTCCTAAGTACCGTTGTACTCCCTGAACAAGTGCGTCTTGAGCCTTCTCTTGAAGGTGGAGAGACAGTCTGTGTCTCTGATGGAGGTGGGGAGTTGATTCCACCACTGGGGGGCCAGGCAGGAGAAGAGCTTGTGCTGGGACCGGGCAGTCTTGAGCGGTGGGACCACCAGAGGGTTGTCTGAAGAAGACCGTAGGTGGCGGGTGGGGGTGTAAGGCTGCAGGAGAGACTTGATGTAGTCGGGTGCAGTCCCGTTCACTGCTCGGAAGGTCAGTACCAGGGTCTTGAATCTGATGCGGGCCGTGATGGGTAGCCAGTGGAGGGAGATGAGGAGCGGGGTAACGTGGGAGCGTCTGGGTAGATTGTAGACCAAGCGGGCCGCTGCGTTCTGAATCCTCTGAAGAGGGAGGGTTGTGCATGCAACATACCTGCACATAATCATGGCTCAGATCCTTGTTCTGACACTGTTCCTCTCAAATGTCACCCTGTACAGCTGCTTCATTTTGAAGTTATGTTTCTGTAAGATGCGACTTAGTGTAGAAATGCTGACCCTGTTGATATTGTTGAATACGTTTCCATTTGCAATTATGCATTGTTGCAACTCACAAAGTCAGATTGCATTATTTTCTCGCACCATTTCAATAATGGCAAGCTCTTGTTGTTGAGTGAAGAGTCGTCCCCTTCCACCTTGAATAGGTGTTCCAACCATTCTGTAGGAAATGCCACCACAAGATGTCATTGGTTAGGTTCTTTTTTACATACTGTACTTTCAAACTGTACACAGTACTGTAACATTACAATGGTATTCCTTTACATATACTTCACAGCACTACCCATTTTTGTATAGTACACTTACAGTAGTACAGAAATACTGTAACATGATACAGAATCATGTGACACATACAGTTGGCACAGTCTGAAGTAGAAACTTGAAGATATACCTGTTCGCCAGTCGGAATGTCCTTATTACAGTTTTTTACAATCGCTATGACACTTTTTTTCAATACCTTTAACACGTTACCTAAACTCTTGACACAGTTAGCACAACATCCGCCTGTGTTGGCTATACAATTAACACATTTATTGTTGCTTTGACGCAAAATGCATAGAGTAAACACAAATTTAAAATGCTTGAACTTCTTTTACACACAAGCTCAACCAAGACGAAAACAATCGATTTTTAGGGACAAATTTACCAATGCTTTAACACTATATGTCAGAACAGATAACATCATGTTCAAAACCTAACTTATTGGCAAAAGTCAAAGTGAACAGCTGTTCATATTGTGAATTGAAACACAAATATATCCCCTGTATTTTATTCTCTTGCTACTGAGAAAAAGCTGGTTGAAGTTATACAAATACTTTAAATCACAGCTGATTCCCAACTAGGAAACACTCAGATGTTGAGGTTCTTTCAATCACATGACCCTATGGTACATATAAAGAGGACCTTTGGGCTGATCTGAAAAAGAACAATATAGAGCAACACAAAGAAAGTAAGAATACAGTTATGCCTGCACGAGAGAGAGGAAGACAAGTACCAGGACAAGGGAAAGGAGTGGGACAAGGGAGAGGGAGAGGAGTTAGAATGTGTGGTGGCACTCAGAGAAGGGCCAGAGCTAGGGTAATACTGTATATGGAAGCTATATTGCATATTTCTTGCAGTAATGTCCTGTTGCAAATGAAGCCTTTACTGCAGCAATTGTGTTTCTGTCGTCTTTTTTTCAATACAGTAATCGTACATTCTATAAAGCTACTCTGAGATGGGTCATTCGTTTTTTGTTCTGAATTTATGCAGCAAAAGAAACAAAATGCATGCATTTACAAAACCCAACAAAACAAAAATGTAGAGAGGCTTCAAAAGAAACTGCACTGCAAACACAATCTATAATCTATATACTGTGAGACCTGACACATATAAAATAATGCAGTTTCTGTAATTCCATATGATGTTAGTGCTTTTTATGACATTGTGCTATGAAAGATTAAATGTTTCTCTTGAAAGAGAACGTGTGTTAGTGTTTTGGTAGACATGGTGTTATGTTTAGTGTATTTTTGTGTTATGACAATTACTGTTTGATTTTAGTTTACATTGTGTGATTTTGAGCATGAAATAAACTGTTTTGCCAATTGTGTGTCATAGGTGTGTAGGCACGTTAAGAGTTTAGGAAACTTGTTAGAAGTACTGAAAAAAAGTGTCATAGTGATTGTCAAAAATCAGTCTTCTTTGAAGATTTGGATTGGTTATAAGCGCTGACCAGTGGGCATCAGTTAAGCCCTCAGTGACATTGTCACTGTCACTATTTGTTTAGTTGACCGGGAGTCAGATGGCTGAGTGGTGGGGGAGTCGGGCTAGTAATCAGAAGGTTGCCGGATCGATTCCCCGCCATGCCACATGATGTTGTGTCCTTGGGCAAGGCACTTCACCCCACTTCCCTCAGGGGGACTGTCCCTGTACTTACTGTAAGTCGCTCTGGATAAGAGCGTCTGCCAAATGACTAAATGTAAATGTAATGTAGTTAGGGAACGATAAATTAAGTCTAAAATCTTATCTTGGTGATACTGATTTAGAATTCTATGTATCTGTGGATTATGAACAGCACAGCGTAGTATGCCAAATACATGTTTGCTTATGTCTTAACCTATACACCAAGATCCTTATTACACTATTATGTAAAATGATACTACTGACTACAGTAGTAGACTACTATCATGAATAAAGGAACATTTTAAGGTTTATGTTTTTTTCAAAAATTATCTACAGAAAGGCACAGCTTGAATTCAGACCACTGTGACATGCCTTCTCTTACATATCTTCATTCCATTCCTTTGAATCTAGGTGCAGAACAAGAAAAAAGGTACTGCAGCAGCTGCTAAAGTGATCAAGGTGCGCAATGAGGAGCAGCTTGAGGACCACATTACTGAAATTGACATACTGGCAACCTGTCACCATGACAACGTTCTTGCATTTTTGGATGCCACCTTCTTTGAGGGTTGGTTATGGGTGAGGAATTTGTAGATATGTTGGTCTATGAATAGTAACTAACGAACATATAAGACAATAGACACATGTTATAACATTACATCTACTTACTTGGTAATCAAGTTTGAATGCTCAATGAGTTTGAATCTGTGCTTGTTCTCGTGAAATGTAGTTATCAGTCAAGTAATTGAATCAAAATGTGTTTTGATGCTTTTAAGATGGTTAGACTCTGTGCTGAGTTGTCAATGTCAGTAGTCAATGTTTTGAAAGGCTAGTGTAGAAAATAAAGTCTCATGTTTATTTATATTAGAACAAAAAACATAAACACATCCTTGTAGTTAAGTTGCCTATTAAATGCCATCTCAAACCAGTAGTGCCTTAATATAAAATTGAGTAAAGTTTGTCTGTGGAATATATCAAACTTAAGTTTAATGAAAGCGAAAGAGTTGTTCTTTTGCTTTGAAAATTGTAGAAAATGTTTTTAGTTACTTTGTGTGGTAATTAATCACTATTAATAGAGATTATTTATGCCCCAGATCATGGTAGAATTTTGTCCAGGGGGTGCACTGGATGACATCATACTGGGTAAGTGCATCAACATTTATCATGAAATTAGACATATGTGTAGTAGCTGAAAAGTGGGAGTTAAATAGGTAAAATTTGTATATGAATTCAAGAGTTTAAAAACACTCCCTCAAACATATACAATTTTGAATAAATACATTTTAAATATGTCTATGCACTTGTTTTCCAATGCTACGGTCAGAATCAGAATCAGAAATTGATTTATTCAGCAAGTAAGTTTGCACAAACAAGGAATTTACTATGGCAGGAAGGTGCAGTATCTAACTCTAATTCTATACAATCTAAAATATGAAATATAAAAAGAAAGATGGATTTTATGAGAGTGCAAGTGACAGTTGGGAGTTTTGGGCCTTATTGATGAGGCCAGCTGCAGACAGAAAGAAAATGTTCTTGTGGTGTGAGGTTTCGGTCCGCAGCCTCCTACCGGAGGGGGCTGGAACAGTCTGTGTCCAGGGTGGGAAGAGTCTTGCTCGCTTTAGGGACCTAGAGGTGTGCAGGTCCTCGAGAGACATAAGATTGCAGCCAATCACCTTCTCAGCAGTGCGGTTGATACGCTTTAGTCTGCCCTCGTACTTGGCAGTGGCAGCAGTGTACCAGATGATGATGGAGGATGTGAGGATGGACTCAATGATGGCTGTGTAGAAGTGCACCATCATTGTCTTTGGCAGGTTGACCTTCTTCCGCTGCTGCAGGAAGTACATCCTCTGTTGTGCTTTCTTGGTGAAGGCGCTGATTTTCAGTTTCCATTTGAGATCCTGGGAGAGGATAGTGCCCAGGAAGTAGAAGGACTCCACAGTGTTGACTGGGGAGTGGCACAGGGTGACGGGGCTGAGTGTCTCCACTGTCTTAATAGCATTGAGCTCTAAGTTGTTCTGGCTGCACCAGGTCACTAGGTTCTCAGCTTCCCACCTGTAGTCAGACACATCCCCACTAGAGATGACTCCAATGAGGGTAGTGTCATCCGCAAACTTCAGGAGTTTGATGGACTGATTGTTGGAGGTGCAGCTGTTGGTGTACAGGGAGAAGAGCAGAGGGGAAAGGACGCAGCCTTGAGGAGATCCTGTGCTGATGGACCGGGAGTCAGAGAAGTGTTTCCCTATCTTCCCGCATTGCTTCCTGTCGGACAGGAAGTCAGGGATCCACCCGCAGGTGGAGTCAGGCAGGTTTTGCTGGTAGAGCTTGTCCTGTAGCAGAGCTGGGATGATGGTTCTGAAGGCAGAGTTAAAGTCCACAAACAGCAAACAGGATCCTAGCATAGGATGTGCCCCCAAGGTGGTGGTGGAGGGGGCCTCTGGGGTGGGTAGGTGTGGGTCTGGACAGACCAATTGTCTTTCAAATCGACAGTAGAACTCATTCAGGTCATTGGCCAGGTGAGAGTTGTTACTAATGGAGTGGGGGGCTCTGGGCTTGTAGGTTGTTATTATACTATTGGCCAGCAAAGTACAGTAACAGAAATGATAAAATGACAGCAAATGGATCTGACAGGCAACTCAAACTTTTGATGATTTTTTGGGGGGCATTGCAGTTCTGCTAAAGAAATAGGCAGGCGTACATAGAGGCCATTACCATTACCTAAATGGTTAAACATTTTATTGGAGTGCATTTTCTGGCATTTGGGTGACTTTGCAATCCTTGACGATTCAAAGCTTGCCTGAAGCCAAAGAAAATGGATGATATGTTTACATTAAGTAAAGGTATAATGGACGATGAGGTGTGAACCATCCAACAAGCAGCGGAGGTTTCTTATCAGGTGATAATGTATACCTCTAAGGGCATTATACCACTTACACCATGGTCACCCATTTTTTTTTACAAACATTAATTTATGTTTTTATGTAATGAAATGTTTGAAGCACTGGAGATTGACTAGCAAGGTGAATAGCAAATGGAATGTGAGATGAGCGGTTATGTGAGACTGACATAAATTCACAAAAGTAACATTTTCCAAATAGGAAATATTGAGGTCACTCATTGTTGTAGCTAATTACATGCTAGGCTTTGACTGTTGTTTGACCCTGTTGTTATGGTTACTGATTTCAGACACTTTGTACAGGCTCACACTATGTAGCCAGCGCAATAATTTAGAATGGTTAACAGCAGTGATGTGTCGTTTGTGAACGATTCGTTCCGAGGACTCGGGAGTAATCAGTCCTCTCAAAGAGTGATTTGTTCATTTTCTTGTGCCCGTGCATCGGGACTGTTGCATAGGCTTGTCCCAGTAAACAGAAATTATTAGTTTATTTCCCGACTCGGTCTTCGGGTACGAGTTTCTGGATCATTGTTCACGTGGCCTGCATAGAATCTGTACTGGTAGCTAGAGGAAACAAACTATTCTTTCATTTCCCGATTCGGTCTTTCTACGAGTCTTTGGATCATGTTTCACGTGACGTGCATAGGCTCTGTACTGTGAGCTAGAGGAAACCAACGATTTGTTCATTTCCTGACTCGGTCTTTCTACGAGTCTTTGGATCCTTTTTTCACGTGACCCGTATTTTTTTGTAGAGGAAACAGTTTCCTCATTCCCTTTCGCGTGGCCGCTGTTTTAGTAAGACGTGAATGATATTCGCTCAAGTCATCATACTGACTGGTTTTGTTATTTTCACTTTACATTTACACTTACAGTTTAGTGCAGTGTAATTGTTTGCCATGATAATTAAATGCTAGTGCGAAAATAAATAACCAAATCATACAAAATGTCATGATACAGTATTTTAATGCAGGAAAATAGTATCTGCGGGAACACATGTCATGCACTAACCTACATGAGAATATGATACGTGTTTGCAGTGGACGGATGCCCCCCCCCCCCCCCCCCCCCCCCCTGAACGAGATTCAAAGAACCAAATTAGTAAAATGATCCGAACTTCCCATCACTAGTGAACAGACAGTTTTGCGGCAACTACATAGTAGGTGTCCATATATCACCTGATAATGGACACCCCTGCAGCCAATCAGAATCGAGTATTCACCCTGACCATGGTATAATAAGTATGAATATGGGGACCGTGGGG
The DNA here is from genome assembly GCF_021917145.1 of Hypomesus transpacificus. Classification (NCBI taxonomy): domain Eukaryota; kingdom Metazoa; phylum Chordata; class Actinopteri; order Osmeriformes; family Osmeridae; genus Hypomesus; species Hypomesus transpacificus. Next base: position 193,554 of record NW_025813724.1, on the reverse strand, counting down.
GGGAAAAGTTGAGTGTCACAGGGCATGCTCATCTGTACTGCTTTCAAAACAGCAAAACTGTTTGTCACTAGTCTCAGCAGGGTTTTCTGTGCATTTTAAATTATTTGCTTTGTGTGACTCATCTATAGGGGTGGACTGTGAACATTTGTCAGACATTATAAGCTACTTAATGGTGTTGCTTTCTGAAGTTTCTAAGTGTCACGCATAAGCTGAGTAAATCAGAGTAAACCAATGAATAACCAGTTAAAAGACTGTCAGAAAGTATGTTCACCATAAATTTACTCTGAATGACCAACAGTGTTGGGGGAAATTACTCAAAAAGTTATATATTAGTTATTACTTATTATGGTTCAGTAAGAGTAGAGTGATTAAGTTACATTATTACTTTCTGTCCAAAGTAATATTATTACTTTATATATTAAGTTTACTATTACTTTTAATAGTAGCAATTTTAACTTTGTAAAAAATTTGCAAGAACATTTTAGACACAGTAGGCTACATTTGAAATAACGCAAGACGCAATAAATTCACAAATAATAAAATATTTGTGTGAATAAATTGTACTGTTAGCAGTCATTGTGGAGTCGGGTCGCCATCTCTCTTAAGGTTTAAAGTGGATTTTTCGCTAGCTTCCAGCTTTGTTTCTCTGTGGACACCTTCAAGGTGTGTTTTTTGCATTAGTGCTGCTTTTGGCATTAGATGGTATTTTGTTGGGGCGCAGTTTTCAGTTCACTTTAATGTTTTTTCCTATATCTTCAATGAAAGCGAAATTGTGTAAATATTTCCATTCCGAAAATGTAACACGTTATGCGGCCTTGATTGCTGTTGTGTTTGCCTGCAGCGTGAATCAAAGGCAAACAGTTGGCTACTGCACCCAGGAAGTATTGTTTCGGCAACAATCTGTATTTATAAAGCTACTTTAGTCCTTTGTTGAATTCATGCAATCATTGTTTGGAATCTTAAAGCTCTGAACCTTCACTAACTAGCTGGGCCCCTGGAAGAGATTAGCCGCACATGGTGACACAGAACCTTAAGAGTTACATGTGGTGAGTCACACACAGCACAATATTAAACTGATTGATATTGCACAAAGTTGTTTTGCAATATTGTGTTACAACTCAGTGTGAGCAATGATCAATACACTGATTGCATTTTCATTTTACCTAAGATGTTTGCTCCTGAGGTTCTGGTGATGGTTCTGTAATTCGGTGAATGAAGAAAGACAATGATAAGGGACGAGGAGATTCTTTTGGCAAGATTTTCCTTGGCTGAATTTCCGCTGAGCTTCTCTAAATCAGTTGACATGGCTTAAACATTATGCAATTACCAGAATATATGGTCTGGTTTATAATTTAATAAAAAGAGTTGGTGACCTCAGCAATGGCGACAACTTATTTAAACCCCAGAACTGTGGAAAAACAACTCAGAATACAGAAATCGGCTTTTATGGGACAGAGAATATAATTTGTAGATAGCAATACCAGCAAAATATTATAACAGTCCATAACAGAAGGTCAGATTGCAATTGGCTGTAAAAAGTTGTACAGACTACAGTCTGGGCAAAAAACTTAAACTAAGGTTCATAGATTACAGTACAGGGAAGACAACCATTAATATATACTTCTTGGAGGAACTACTAATGTGTCTTCATTGAAGACGTTACTGCAGATGGTTTTAACAGCAGTATTTAGTTATTTATTTAGCAGTGTTCTAAGTGACCAGTATGCATTTGTTTGGCCAGACACAGAATGGCTTTCTAAATACTTTTGACACCATAAAATGGGGGGTGGGTTGACAATAAACCTCCATAGTAATTTTATCACTTCCAAATCGAGTATGAACAGGACTGAATTTGTGTAAATGTGTCACTGTTGAAATGTATGTATTTTTTTATGTATGTATTTATGTATATATTATGTTTACACCTCCTCATCTTGACCCAAAAAGATTAACTAACTATAATGAAGTTCTGTTTTGTGTGTGTATGCATTCACTGTTTTGAAACCAACCCAGAGCTAGAGCGGGGCCTATCAGAGCAACAGATCAGTGAAGTGTGCTACCAGACCTTGCAGGGTCTGTCTTACCTGCATCAACTCCACATAATCCACAGAGACCTAAAGGCAGGCAACATCCTCCTCATGTTTGATGGACAGGTCAAATTGGGTATAGCCATGCTCTCTATCCATCTATTCATTAATCCCTACCACCTACCCTGTTGATGATATGACAACTCTAATTATACCTTTCTCTTGTAGCGGACTTTGGAGTTTCTGTAAAAAACACGCACACCCTCCAGAATAGGACCACGTACATTGGAACACCATACTGGTTTGTATCTACTATATACAATAGACATCCAAAAGTGAGTTGTCCATCATTAGATTTTAATTAACTAACTGGTAACTGGCAAGATAGTTAGATAATTTATTTTTTACTGTTAATTAATCATGTATTTATATGCTTAATTTACATAATTATAAATATACATGTGAAATGTACGTATATCTGTTTGTCTTCTTTAACTATCGACCCATCCAAGGATGGCTCCAGAGGTTATCCAGTGTGAGACATCCAAGGAGAACCCTTATGGCCCTGAGGCAGATTTGTGGTCGCTGGGCATAACGCTTATTGAGGCAGCAGAGATGGAGCCTCCACACCACTCCCTTACTCCCATGAGGGTCCTGCTGAAGATCACCAAGTCACCACCACCCACTCTTAGAAACCCACACCTATGGTTAGACCACATACATTACTGTATTTTTCGGAAATAATGCCGCAATTTATACCCTGATTTTACATTTTTCTTGTAGTGGTGCAGCTTATATTTTGATGAGGATTGTAGCCCGTTTTTTTAACAGAACAACAGTAGAAACACCTTTTTCGTGAACGCTATTTAACCCATTAAGGAGTAGCGACGCACATATGTGATCGTTTGAATGCGGGTCTCACAGCGTAACGTCGCATATATGCAATTTCGAACATTCCAACTGAATATTTTCCGATGGACAAAAACTATGCCAAAAATGCTTTAGTATGGCTTCAAAATGTACTAAGGAGAACAGGGCTTCTAACTCTCACACATTGGCCGTGAAACACATGCATTTCAACCATTTCACACGCTCTCACGCCACACCTTGTATCTCACGCTGAAAAGGCAACGCCAACCAAGTAGCCCTGTTAACTTTGTAAACAGGGCCGGGGTGGGTAATCGGGAGAGTTCCCGGTGGACCGCTTCACTTTTGGGCCGGTGGGCCGCTTCACTTTTGGGCCGTTTGAGGATTTTTTGTTGTTGACATTTGTCACGTTAGTATTATCTTCTAAGTAGGCTACACACGTTCCACATTCTGACACCTCAGCCTCTGCATGGGTTGTACCATGTAAGGGAGTTCTCCCCTCCCAAATAGAGTTGGTTGGGTTCATAGCCCGTCTTTTCACAAATGTTTACTCAGATAGGCTACAGATAGCTGGGCTGGGGGGACCTACCGTAATGATACGCGTTAGCGAGGATGGATGGGAGCATGGCATCACTAGACAAGGTTTTACCAATGAAAAACGTCTGTCTATTTTTTCATTAAGCTCAATTCAATGATTTTGCGCTCAAATAATGGCCCAAATTTTTCACTTGCACGTTGTGCGCGCTCGCATTACGTGTGGAAGTCCCTATCTTGCATCAGTTCAAATCCATACGTCCTAGGTTTGGCCTAAGCCCCGAATGTTTGCAAAGTCTGGCTCCATGCCTGATTAACACTCAGATTGTTAGCAGTCTCAAAAAATGTATCAATATAAAAAATAATAGCCTACGATCCCTTTCTGTAATTATGATACCCCCCAGAAAAGTTCACTGCACCCCCAGTTAAAGCAGGCTGCATCCGGCCCTCTTTGGTATACAAAAAAAGTGGTCCGGGGGGGGACCAAATATCAAATCTCACTCCAAGGTTTTTGCAAAAGTTGGGCAGCCCTGTGAGAAGGCTAACAAGTAACACTACCATGGTAGTAGAATTGCAGTATTATGAGTAAACATGGATTGTTTTGCTAAAATGTTTTGCTAAAATGACGGACGCAAGGACGGATAGTCAGGAAAATCAGGAGGTGCACGCAGAGCTCTACGAGGGGCTCTGGCGAGGGCACGGAGAGGGAGTTCCTTGACGGAGAGGGCATTCCCTGTGTGCGTGTCCGTAAAAACGCAGAAGTATAAATTGACCTTATCCGTCCGTGCGTCCGTCATTTTACGGAAACCCCTTGGGTGTGATTGGTCCGTATTAAGAACTGCTTGAGTCAGGCGCGGGGGCGGGGTTGCCGTGGCCAACAAGAAAACAGAATCCTTTGACTGCCATTGTTGTAAGTTTTTACAATTCTTATTTCAGCTAAACAGTACATGTAAATCAGCATCTGAATTAAAATGTGATGAGAAATGGGCAGTGTAGTTGCTGAAAATGTGCTTATTTTATTGATGAAACGGCTCATTTGTAAATTTGCTCCGACTTTTTGATAACCTAGTTAGCATCGCAGTGCAGCGCAATCTACTGTTCTGGCGGTGAATTGCTTTCAGCACGCAGAGCCGTCGGAGTAGTATAAATTCACCCAATCCGTCCGACTCTGTGCGTCTGTCCGTAACGGAGTCGGAGAAGTATAAATCGGCCTTAACTATCCGTCGTAGCTACGGAAAGCTACGGAAAGCTACGAAGAGCCCCTTGGCTGTGATTGGTCAGTATTAAGTACCGCTTGCGTCAGGGGCGGGGTTGCCGTGATAGCAGGACGAACAGAATCCTTTGACCGCCATTGCTTGTAAAGTTTTTACAATTCATATTTCAGCTAAACGGTACATGTAAATCAGCATCTGAATTAAAATGTGACGAGAAATGGGCAGTGTAGTTGCCGAAAATGTGCATATTTTATTGATGAAACGGCTAATTTGTAAATTTGCTCCGACTTGAATTGATGTTTATTGGCCATGAAAGTTTGCACAGACACGGAATTTACTTTGGCAGGAGAGCCTACCTAGGCAGCCATCAGAGGCGCCCACCAGAAAGATTACAGCAAAGCATAACATGAGGAGGAGGAGGAGAGAAAAAGGCAACCCCCATACAATGCTCCTAGAGGAGTACAGTGTGGGAACAGGCAAAAACCTCAGCACATAAGCCCACAAACATTAACAACACAACATTACAAACACTTGCAATGGGAAAGGGCGGTGGGGAAGACCGCGACTTCTCAGTAACCTAGGTAAATAAACACTCAACAACGTCTAAACACAAAACCGTTGCGCCTCTTACTCTTCTGGCGGTGAATTGTTTTCAGCACCCACAGCCTACGGAGAACCATAAACGTCTATCCGTCCGTATCAGTGTGTATCCGTGCGCCCGCCCATCCGTAAGCGGAGACGCAGAAGCATATTTTGGCCTTTAGAGGGGGGTTAGTACACAGCAAAATGTGGGTTGGCCCCACCAAATCCCACTCCAAGGTTTTTTGAAAAGTTGGCAGCCCTGTCCTAACGGTTATACATCTAACATGATGGGGCATTTACACCGGATATACAAAAAATACACTGACAATACAGAGAGAACATTGAAATGGTAATGTTTTTTCTTCCCCCTAATGTGCTAAACAAACCAAACCGAACCGTGGGCTTGTTGAATTGTTGCACCCCTACTAGCTAGCTGTGGTAGATCGCGTTTAAAGGTAAATATTAGTTAATTTCCAGGCAATAGAAAAACATACATTATGCACTTACTTTCGTTGTAAGTGCATAATGTGTGTAGCACAAGGATGTGCTGTAAGGTGCCCTATTCTTGTGCATTGCTTGGTATCATTGTTCCCGTATCAAGTGTAGCCTATATTCCAGTGCGGTTTACAAACACAAAGCTCCCATTATGGTGGGGTGCGGCTTATAGAAAATGGCTTTTCTCCGAAATGGCTTTTGCCGAAAAATATGGTATCTGTAATCTAGACTCTCCAGGATTAGTCTTTTTGCTATTCAAAAGATTAGATTTCTTTAGAATAAGTAGTCACGTTCTCAGTTATTTTACAATGGAAAGTGAAGTATACAGTAACTTAAAAGCAATGAATGAATAGCAATTTTAGAATAGCTCCTTTCAAAACACAGTAGTGATGTGGTCTTATACTAGATTGATTGGGAAGTGCTTTTTGATAATCCTGTTCAGTAATGAGCAATCAAGCAATCATTATATCCAAATAAATGTAATGGGAAGTTCCAATACATGTCGCTTAAGTAGTAACATGTGGTGTATGTCCTCGTTTCTATGACTACTATGATACACATTTCTCCCTCTGTTAACTTGGGCCCTCAGGTCCTATCACTTCCAGGACTTTCTACAAAGAGTGCTACAGAAAAGCCCTGAGATGCGTTGGGGACTTCAGCAGCTCCTAAACCACCCTTTCCCTTCCACAGGACAGACAAACCGAGCCCTCAGAGAACTTATAGCTGAGGCTAAAGCTGATGTCATGGAGGAAGCTGCGGTAGGAAACACATTTTCAGTAAAGACTTTCATGGATGGCTATAATGTAAATGATGTCTTACACAAAAGTACATCATAAATAATTAGCACACTGAAAGCCTTGTAGAAGCTAGCAGATGTATGTATACCACATCCACAAATACACATGTTTAGGAAAACAATAACATGAGACTGAAAACAGCATCTGTGAAAGGAGATCACGTTAGTGATTGGTGTGAAGAAAGCTGAATTAAGTACGTTATGTATATGAAAGAAAAATACCACAGATCTTTGTGAAGCCATGTGGCTTCACCATATGGTTTCAGTCAATGAAAAAGCCACATGGTTTATTCATACATAATCACCAAGAAAGCATAATACTGCATACTGAACATGTTTTTCCTTTTCCTACTCTTTCCAGTCCATAACCGACTTCAGGGCTTCCCTTGATGAGGTCATGCAAGTGAAGAGCCATGTAACAAAGACAAACTGCACTCAGCAGGAAGACATGGACATGGCACATATTTCCAAACAACCTTGCCCTGATTACTGTATAAATAATATTGCCACCCCAAACCAAAACCATCCTCTTACGCAAAGTAAACATGACAAAACTGTACCAATGAATGAAAATAACCATAACATAGTAGCAAAGACAAAAACTGCATTCTCCTCCCTTTTGGAAGCTGGACATTGGGATAACACCAAAAATATGACAACCAATCAGAGACCAATGACTGGTTTGTTTGCTCAGACGGAGGCAATTGCAACACAAGTGAGCAAATCAATGGAGAACTTTGGCAAAACAAAAGACAATGCACATAATAATGAAAAAAAGACTGAAAAAGTTGAATGGCAGCAAAAAGAGTGGCTAAAAGAAGCAGTGGACTGCAGATTCAGATTCCTTTCCCTGAGCGAGGTTCCTAGACATGGAGTACAGGCCAAAGAATACCCCCATTATGATATGAAAGAAAACAAAATACAAGTTGTGAATGACACTGTAGACCCTCATCATCCCTTAGTAGAGATGTCATTCTGTCAACAGACAGCATCCTGTGATACAAATAGTAAGGCTTTAGGTTGCATCTGTCACTTAATGAACACACACAGTCTATTGATTATTGCCTTGGCTTTGGAATTTCCAAGGTCACCAAAAAAGTGCCAAGGGGATCGGTGTCTTTCAATGCGAGACTGTTCTGATCTGAACTTGAATGGACTCGGAGCCAAGCACTGGAAAATGGCCATGGGCAGGAAGTTGAAGGAGATGGAATCAAGTATCAAAGTGGAAACTACTGAAACAAGTCAAGACAAAAAGCAGGAGGAAAGTGGAAGGATGAAGGAAACTATAGACAAACTATTGTTGAAAGGTAAAGATATAAAGCAGGAGGACAGAAGATTTGATGAGACAGATGAAAACCACTCAAATGCTGAGATAAAAGTGGAACTAATGGAAAAGTGTAGCTTTAGTGAACAATACCCAGTCACAGAAATACCAATGAACCAAGGACTAGAAGAAGAGGACGCACAAGCCTATAACAGGAGAGAAGCCAAAACAGATACAATTAAAGCAAAAAACCAGGTCAACTTTGTGTCAGACACACAGAAGAAAGAGACAGAAGTTACAAGTCTGATACTTTCCTCTGCTCAGACTACACCCTCAGACACAAAACAGTCAAACCCAGAATCAAATGAAAAATTGCACCAAATGACAGAGTGTAAAATCAAGAGGACCACAGATGACAATATAACATCAAAAAATGAAGTTTCAACAATTTTCCCACCTTGTAAGGTGAGTTCTCATTTAACACTGCGGAAAGGTATTCAATCCTATATGACAATGAAAGTTAAGATCTAGCCTATCTTAAAAAAATCCCAGGGCCTGTAGAGTATTTTATGTAATTAATAATTATAGATATTTGGTATTATGCTACATTCTATCTAGAATCAATCCCAGGCAAATTCAATCCATTTGAGAAGTCATTCAAAATAACATTCTGTGGGATAGGATCAATATGATGTTTATAAGAACTTTTGAAGGTGACCAAATCCAGATAAACAGTTCTATGTTACCATCCACTGGAAAGGTTGAGGAACTACATGACAATTGCACAACGCATTAGTTCCTCAATCTCAATCAGTTCATGCATACTGCAACTTTAATATAGTTATTGAAATCATTGTTAAGTAACAAATCTCCTACATAACATTAATTGTGCATTAAAACTGCAATTGATCTCTAAATCATTCAGCAAAATGCTTATTAAATCATTGTCAAGTAAAGGTTTAAAGAATCTTCTTCAAATTGATCATGACTACAGCTGTCGTAAGGAACTGGTAAGAGGGCAGTTGTAGAGAAGAGAAGTTGTAAGAGACTGGCCACAGGCCGGCAGTATTGGCACTAGGAAAATGTAACACAATTCCTTACACAATACAGGACATTCTCTTACCATTGCCTCTTACTTTTTCAACAGAGGAAAGTGAAAGAATTTTCTGAAACAAAGACCGATTTGGACAGGATTTAAAGAAATCTATGTTTGTGGTGATTTGTTCTTGAGAACATTAGCTTAGCCCATGTCCCCCTGTACAACTTAGCTTTTCAAATAGGGCCTCAGAGTGAATCCAGGAAATAGAACATACTATATGATGTAAAACAGCTCAGACATTTGGCAGGATGTAAGGTAAAATATCCAACTAAAAGATTGGATAGAGGTTAACAGTCAGCCATTCTTTTTTGTATTTCAGGAGTTAACCAATAATAGGATGACTATAAAGAAGACTCGAACGTTCATGGTGGATGGCCGGGAAGTTAGTATAACCACATCAAAAATTGTTTGTGAGAGCGACAACAAAGAGCAAATGAGGTCTGCCAGGTAAACCATATTTCCTGAATTTTTTTTTTTTAGGTTCACACGTCATTAGTTTATTTGAGTTAAAATAATGTTCAAATGTTTTCCACATCCATAAACAAAACAAAAATACACGTAGCACTGTAAGTGCCATCTTAATATTGGACAAAACAAAGAAATATGTGAATCCGACCGTATATTCCAATTCCACGTTTTTCTGGTTGTAACTACACATTTACAAAGAAAAGTTCAGACACAGATGACGTAACTATCAGATTACATTAGTCTGCATCCATTTTAATCAAGCCTCTGATTCAAAGTTTTGGTCAAAGTTAAAAAACATCATACCCTTCATACTCAAAACATGGTATACTGTAAGGCTACTGTAAATTATATACATACTGTGAAACAGTCTTAATCCTGTTAAAACTCTTCTTTTGACTTTGGCAGCTTTTGTTCTTTAAACTGTACAACTGATCCAACACAAAAAATAGCTTCTCTACTTGCTTTGCAAACAATCGTAATTAATGTCAACATGAAATATCTCATTAACTTATTTTAAAATGGTTGGATCAGCAGTGATGATTAGATGTGCAAGCTAACCCGTTCAGTGTTTCACTCGGGTACACTTTGAATGCAGACGCCAGGAGCTGCAGGCCCTGAAAATCCTGCAGAGGGAGGAGCAGAGAGAGCATGCCCGGTTGGAGCAGCGACAGCATCAACAGAGACAGATGATGTTTCGACAAGTTGCACAGCAAATGAATGTGAGGAACTTTTCCTAAATGTAGTTTCATCTCATCTAGCATTTGGCAAAAAAGATACACTTATACAAAGATTTAAGGGAGTATTAATTAGCAATGGGTCATTACTGAGCGTAAGCAGTGATCAATTCACCCTTTAAGAAATGCATTTCCTTAGCAAACACTGTTGTGGTTGACACTGTTGGTAACCCAGAGCCCCCCTTCTTAATCCCAGCCTCTCTTGCGCTCTACTTTAAAGAAGCAACACCAAAATATACTAAATTCTGTATAGATGTTAACATATAAATGGAATAGGTAGGGTTAAGGCTAGGGTAAGAAAGAAAGTATTTAAACAAAAGTTCAACTCACGTTCACATTTCTACACTGGTGAACCCTAAGCATCAACATTGACAGTTCATCTGCACTAAATGCAGACCCTACATTTTGTGTACCCCTTATTCAACAGTTTACCTGCTATTCCTCTCTACTATACAGGGAAACTGCTGTAACTGCTACTGCTAAAAATGCATTCCTTATATGCCCATGTCCGTGATGCAGCTGGTGATTATAATGTGTAGTTGATTTGGTGTTAAAAGATTTTGCACATTTGGAATGTGCAGGCAGTTGGGACATTGAACACATGAATTTGTGTAACAAAACTCCCTGATCTACACTTAAAGTATGTCAACTTTATATTGTTGTTCTGTTAGCTAGCCAGCATTTCATCCATAAATAAACCCCTGTGAAAGCAGAGATTCAATGTTATGCCAGCAGTCAGCACTAACCTGGCCATATCGGTTGTAAAAGCAGATTTAGAAATTTACGCTTCTAAATAACGAAACTGAATTTCCCTATTTTCCTTTCAACGAACTTTGTTGAGTTACGAGCTTTGTTTCATTTAATTGTGAATGCCTTTCTTAATCGCATTAGACCATTGACAAAACTAAATCACTGAAGTTATACAGCCTCCGATACAACCTCCTAGTGCTCACGCTAGTGAAGCGTATAGTGGAAGGGATGACCGGCAGTGTTGCCAGATTAGATTGACAGTTTTCCGCCCAATAACAATTTAAAACCCGCCCACTTCTATAAAAAACCGCCAAAATCCTTACTTTTCCAGAAAGCCGTGTAAAACCATGACATGTTCAATAGAAAATACGCCACAAACATTCAAAGCTTTAATCTGCAAAAACGGAGATTAAATTTACAGATCACTAAGAGCAGAATGAGAAAAAACATTACACCTGAAGTTTTTAGCTCAACACAATAAAGTAATGACATTCTGCCATGACATGTAACTGAGATTAAATTTACAGATCACTAAGAGCAGAATGAGAAAAAACATTACACCTGAAGTTTTTAGCTCAACACAATAAAGTAATGACATTCTGCCATGACATGTAACGCTAGATTAAGCCACAATTAAACTCCAAAATCCAACCTATTTAAAATGTATATAGCTCTCTATTTTTTTTTTCAACAAGCACAGAAACACTACTAGGCCTCCTGTATTTGTTCCGATTGTTCTCTCCCCTTCGCGATTGTTCCTCTCTATCCCTTATACACAAACACAAAAATGAATTGCTAGAATTTACAGTATTGTTGATATCGCAGTATCCATGGATTCCAAAGCCCCACTCCAAATGATTGTCCCTACAGTCACTGAACAAGCCAATTAGCTTACTGGCTAATAGATGGAAGAATCAAATCTCCCCAACATTTGCCGGGGAGGTTTGAAAGTAGCGGATGTAACACATGCCAATCAAATAGTTTGTTTGAATGTTTTCAGTCTTTAAAAAAAGCGCCCAATTGTAACGAAACCCGCCCAAATTTGATCAACCCGCCCAAGGCTATTTTGCCCCGCCCAGCATTATCAAAAGCAGCCCAATTGGGCGGGAACCCGCCCAATGTGGCAACACTGATGACCGGAGGACCAATTAGAGTGAAGGGGTTGTGGAGGCACATGAAAGATGGGTATTGTTTTAGGACATGTTGAAATGCTGATCCGAACAACGTCACTAGCGGCACTGCACTCCGGTAGATTATAAAAAAGACACCTGCTAAATTATGAACTTTGCAGAGTGCCTGTTTCTCCAGATAATCATTGACTAACACACACAAACAAACAAACAAATAGAGATTCCTGGCATTATTAGAGATATAATATCAGGTTAACAATTGAAGTGTGTGAAAATCTGAAATCTTTGAAGAATGAATTTCAGAATATCTATTTGTTGCATTTTGTCCCACTATTGCTTTAGAGATACGTTTGCACTTGAGCTGGCATGGACTCCACATGTTTGTGCAAAACCTGATTTCAAAATGTTCCAAATAGCTTTGTGTGATGTCACAGAATTCTTGGCTTTATCAGTCTTCAATTTCCCAATGGTTTGGGACTAGGCCCTACCGTATATCTAGAAACAGTAGCGGACTGGCCATCGGGAGCACCTGGAGAATTGGACACTTCTGGGCCCGAGGGCCGATTGCCTTATATATATTTTTTTTACTACTAATACAAATTTCGGCAGAAGATTGAGCGACACGATTGGCCGGCCCCCCTTTCCCCCAGGAATAGGGTTAGACGGTTGGTCTATTCCTAATGAACGTCTATGCACACAACAGTGACACTGACAGATCGAAAGCTAGCTAGTAGAAACAATATAAAGATGGAAAACCACCGCCAAGAATCGTAAACGTAATTACCTTCACTAGACAATGTTTTATCAATTGAAAAGGCGGCTATGTTTGTTTGTTTTACATAAAGCCTCAAAAACGTTTTTGCACAAATCAGCCCCAATCAGACATGCGCGCTCGCATTAAGTGTGGAAGTCCCTATAACTACCATCACATCAGGCACAGAAGTTGCATGCATTAGCAGGGCGCTCGCTGTTGTGGCATATACGGGACCGGTTCTGGTGGGCCGGTCTGGATCAAAGTCCAGGGCCTATTTTTACTCCCAGTCCGTCTAGAAATGGCAACCCCTACAATAAAAAGACAAGACCCTGAAACTGTAAACGTAAAGAAATTAGTAAAATTAGTGAGTTTTGATTACTGTTCTGCACAATTTGGATTGGTTACAGTTTCCACTTGTGGGTTTTTATTGCATGTGTAGACTAAGAAGCAGTACTACGACGGTGAGCTGGAGAAGGTGGAGAAACAGTACCTCCAGCAGAGTAGTCGGGTGGAGGCCGATCACACAGTCAGGTTAAGAGAAGATGCCCGCAGACTTAAAAGCCAGCAGGAGAAAGATCTAGGCCGCCAGGCATCAGCACTGAGGAATCAGCCCATGAAGGTAAATACATCCCAACGGGTGATACATCATGCTGCACACAGTCACAGGTTCTCATTTCTTTCTGTGCCCATATGAAAATAAATTATAACTTAATTCTGTAAGACCTTCCATTAGACTGTAACACCTTCATCAACATTTTTTCCCCTTTACAAGGAACAACCATTCATACAGAAGCAACAGCAGGAGCTAAATGAGGCATTACAGAAGGTAGTGCAGGAACATAAAAGGAAGGTTGCCTTTATGGAGAAAGAATTTGTGATCAAAACTCAGCAGCTTAAAAGAGGTATGCACATACTTATGCACACAAATATAATCACTGTCATCCCGACCATAAACAAAATGAATGAATTATCCCTTCTGAGGAAAGATAAGAATATTTAATTAATGCTTGAATATAACATACAAGTAGTAATGGCAGATAATCCTAAACCGAATATTAACTAAATTGTAAATATAACTTTGTAGTTGACCATAAACAAAATGTGTAATTTTTTTCCTTTTGAGGAAAGATGAGATTTGTCAATTAATGCTTAAATCAAACGTACAAGTAGTAATTGCAGATAATCCTAAACCGAGTATAATTTTTTTTTGTAAATATAACTTTGTAGTTGAAAATCTTCAGTGTTCAGTATGTCCCAGTGCTTGAAGTGGGGGAAAAAAGGTACCGGTACTCTCTTGCTTTGGCAAATTATTGTGAGATTTGAGATTTCTACGGTGAAAAACTAAACTTAGAGATATTTCAGTCAAGACAATCGTATATTAGATTTGAGCATTTATTGTTACATGACATGGACATGTAGATGAAGAACTTTGGTGGAGTGGATGATCTAAAGGAAGCGCTCCCTGCCTCCTCGATGCAACACATCCATACTTGACATATGAGGCAGGGACATATAGAGATTTAATCCCCCCGGTGAAAAGAATATACAGACAGCATGGGGGAGAAGGGAATGGTGGAAGGTGGCAGCAGCACTGATCATACAACAACCGGGGTAAGTGTTACCCCTTTTCCACCAACGCATTTTGGGTGCCGGTTCGGAGCCTGTGCCTAATCGCGAACCAGTTCTTTCTCTTTTGACAGACTGGGAACCGGAAAAGTGGTTTGTACGTGGTTTGTACGTGGTTCGCACGTGGTTCGCAACGAGCACCACTTCGGAGCTGGTCTAGTTTACGAACCAACAAAGAACCGCTTGGGGCGGGGTCACCGTGATCAACAAAACGCTTTGGCCGCCATTGCTCTAAGTTTTTACAATTCATATTTCAGCTAAACGGTACTTGTAAATCAGAATCTGAATGAAAATGTATCGAGAAGTGGGCAGTGTAGTTGCTGAAAATGTGCTTATTTTATTGATTGAGTTGAACAAACACCTCGGATGCGCCGTGTTTGGATGCCAATGTAGGTTCGCAAAACCATGAGCAACAACAGCAACGAAACGTCCGCCTTTGTTGATGTTGTGTTTGGCGCTACCGCGCTAGCGTTGCTGGGAAATATGAGACGTATACAGTGACGTAATGACGTGGCTCTGTGGTGGCTCTAGCCCGTGGAAAAGCAAACCGGTTCTTAGTAAGCTCCGTTCTTGAACCAGCTCCGAACTGGCTCTAGCACCAGCTCCGAACTAGCTCCCGGTTCACTTTGGTGGAAAGGGGGTATGTGTGCGTATCCGCGCGTCTTTTAAAGACGCCTTATTGGCCGTGGCCCCCTGGATATGTGCTGCTAACCTGGGTGTGGTAGTGGGCGGAGGAAAGGAAGGTGGAGTAAGACGCCTTACGTCCCCGATGACTGACGCCCGCTGCCCGAATGCCCTCCCTGAACTAGCTGCGCTTATTGATGGTTCAACAACAATTTATTGTTATTTATTAACAACATAAATATATGTATTTATTTAAACATGTCATGTGTGTGTGTGTGAGTGTGTGTGCATGCGTGTTGTGTGAAAACGGAACTCCTCCAAGTCTGCAACGGTGCTGAGATTGGAACTGAACAATCCCTAGGGGAGACACACACACGCAACAGAGACAGCGGGAACTGGGTCTATGCCAGACATAAAATCAGAGAGTAGCTACACAGATGGCAGTGAATTCAGTCTAAAGATATTCTGCTGTGATATTATCCAAATCGGCTATTCTAAAGAAACAGTAGACAATTAAGTAAAATTATTTGATTGAATATTTGAAAGTAGCATAATTTCTGGCCTTGAAAAAACACATTTATTTATATAAGAGGTGTTCATACTTACAGATTGGCAACAGGATGTTATGGGTTGTTCATCAGCATCCCAGGAACATGGGGTTCATCAGCTTTTTTGGTGCCTTTGTGAGGCACAAGCTTTCAGAGATAGAAATGTAGTGCATTTAGTGAGGAAGTTACATTGAATACATTGTAATCTATTGTGCTGACACATTCATTGCGAAAGACAGAAGAGGAAACCCAAAGTATTCTTAACAGAAGTATTTGGAATCTAAATTCTGTTCTACAATATAAGACAAAAAGATGCACCTGCTGCCCAACACGTTGATGGAATTCTCTTTGGATTTTGGATGAGGCATGATAAACATTGCCACACAAACAAGTCTGGGAACTTGGCACAAAGTTGTGTAGCCACCCCTGCTTTTCTGCCAAGCATCACTGATGCTCTTGAGGCTCCATCGGTGTCTGCCTTGCATCCCAACTGCAATGTCACGCTGCCTTAAAAATCACTGGACTGCTATACCGCCGATTGGTGGTATGGAGGATTTCCAGCTACTGAGGCACATATTGGCTGCTTATCAATCCAAAGAAGGCTAAAAACGCAAGCACAGTCTTTTTGAAGAACGTTCTTGCAAGCATCCTTGCGAGAATGGTCTTGCAAGATCGCAAGAACGGAGAATGAATTGCAGGTTTTCTCGGCTATTGCGCAATACCCTGGACTCGCTAGCTAGGTTATTGAAAAGGTTATCGTTTCATCAATTAAATAAACACATTTCAGCGACTAAACTGCCCATTTTTCGTCACATTTAATTCAGATGTGGATTTTCACGTTCCATTTAGCTGAAATATGAATAGTAAAAACTTTAAGTTAAGTTTTTCCGCCTCTCCTGACATCTTGCAATGACTTCTGGGAAATCATGTGCGTTCTCGCTGGCCAAGTCACCATCCGATGCATCCTCGATAAAAGGGGGGGATTTTTGGCGTTCTTGGTGACTTGTGTTCTTTGGATTGGAACCGTAGTTTGGCAATGAAAGATTACATCAAACGATTTCGCAAGAACACAAGAATGGAGAAAAACGTTGATTGATAAACAGCCATTGTTGCACACGCACACAGGTTGTGGATTTGTACCACGTTAAAAGTCATGTGTAAAAAACACAGCCAAGTGAGAAGCCAGCCTTTGTGACTATATATTTGAACAATGTTTTACACATACACAAATCTCAGTGCGCATTTGTGGATCATACACATTTGTGGATCGTGCTGTGCATTTGTGGATCGTGCTGTGCATTTGTGAATAGTTTTGCAACAATAATGGCCCCATACAGATGAATATAAAGATCAATCCAGGGCTCCAGACTAACTTTTTCCCTTGGTTGCAGGTGCACCCAAATTCTTCCTTGCGTCACCACAATTTCAAGGTCACCATTTTATCACGCTCCATATACATATATAGATATTATGTAAATGACCTTAAACAAGAATAAGGTGTAGGTTAATATTGCTTTTATTTGAAGCACAATTAAACTGTATATAAAAAAAATAATATTTTAAGTGCTTCACTGACCTGCCAAACTAAAACATTGCAAGCAAAATAAAACATTTTAAAATAGAAAGTGCTACTGTTTAAAAGTCCTTCCCTGAACTGAGACCTAACAATTCATAGCTCAAAGTCTTATACCGGGTCCCCCCTTTGCTGTCGCATGCCCTTCAGATGGCCAACACCTGTAATTTGGCTTTCTTGCCCTTTGGCCTTGACTAAACCAGCTTGCCACACTCTCTAGCATTAAAATCCTAGCTCCATGGGTTAGCTCCATGGCCCAGCTCCGTAACTCAGGGGTGGGCAATTAATTGTGATAAGGTGCCACATGAGAAACCTGAAATGTGTTGGAGGGCCGCATCAACAATAACTTGAACTTAATTCTGCTTACTATTCATTTTCCCCCATTGTAAAAAGCAGTAAAGTATATATTTTGATTAGCTGCTACTTGTTATCAGAAGAATAAGGATTTTCTGTAAATATTTACATAAATATTTTACATGTTGGTCAACTAGGAAAAGATTATCGAAGTAACAGTAAAAACTAAAATAATCAGTGTTTCATTTTATTTGTAACTAGTTAATCTTCACAAACACTGAAAAGTAGTTTTACATTATGTTAAAGTTATGCAATTGATCAACTTTATACAAAAAGCTATACGTTTTTTTCAGTTCCTTTTGTTCTGTGAGAGGAGTCCAGTGGGCATGAACAAGTGCATTGAAATCTGGCTTAATGTCTGAGGTGGATATGCGAAGGACAGCTCACAGGTGATGATCCGGGTCTGCAATTTAACTAGCAAACCATCAGCCCGCGCCCACTGAAGTTGTCAAGTTCTTATTATGTCCGCGTTAGTTTTTTTCTTTAGTCCCTTAGGGCCGATTCAAATTGTAATCCTTCAACACAACGACCTGTTCTCCAAAACTAAGAACACAGCTTTGACTTTGACCTCAGTAAACAGAAGTCTTAGAAGATACTTCTAAGATACTTAGAAGTCCATGTCTTGTTAAAACTCTACATTCTGTATCAACCTTTCGTTTTTCATTTTCGAGGGCTAACCAACAGCTAACTCTCCTGTCGGTGAGGTTGCGCAAGCGCACCTTTGTAAATTGCCTGATCACTAGTCTTTCAGGACTACACATTTACTACCGCTCAACACATTTATTTATTTTTAATTTTTGATTTACCTCACGCGGGCCTGATTGGGACAGTCTGTGGGCCGGTTGTGGCCCGCGGGCCGTACAATGCCCAGGTCTGCCATCAGGGCCGTAACTACCATTGAGGACACCGAGGTCGTGTCCTCGGTATTTTTTTCGTATTTCTGTTTTTTTTTTGCTTAAATCGTGGTATATAAACTCAAAATAAAGTACACGTGAAACTGACTGCAGGACGATGATCTTGGTCTCCCACAAACCGTAACGTGATTTTATACTTGAAGAGCCGAGTAGCTCAAGAGTTTGGACATATGTGCTGCGCGTCATCAACAAAACGTACTGTCGTTATGGTAACCACCAAACACAAGTCGGACGCTGATGTTACCGCCATAGACATACCGCTACTGTTAGTGAATAGCCTATGTTAGTTACAGTCACTGGAAGAGGAGCGCAGCAAACTAAACATGTAGGTTAAGAGAAGTTTAAGTGGCAGATGACTGTGAGAAGAAAGATTCATTTTCATGTGGAAATATTTGTATTGCAGCAGCGTACTACTCAGATAAGGAAACATCAAATCAAAGTTTGGTTAACTCCGTCAGTACCGGTTGTCAATCAATTTCCACCGGTTGAATCAACATTCATTTTGCGATTGATATATGTCATTGATGTGATTGATTGAAAATGAAATTCAGTGGCAATTGGGAAATATCAAACTGACTCGCTATCGCTCGGTCGATACGTTCCAGCCTCAGTTTGATATTTCCCGGCATGACCGAACGGTCGAGGTTAGTAAGTAGTTTATTATATGGCAATTTTAGATTCTTTTCATTTTGTAAACGAAAACAAATGGTACCTTTAGGCTAATTGTAGCTAGCTCTTAAGTCTTCTCACGGTGTGTTTCATGTGTTGCCAAGCAACTCATTACTTTTGATAGAAAGCGGACAACATGGTTCTGCTAAAATGGCTTTAATTTCATCACAAAATAACGACACAAGTGATTCAAAGAGTCTGGTCTTCATCCTCACTTTCGATGACAAAGCTTTTCAGCATTATCTGGATAGTAAAACTCAGCAGCTGACTCGTCGATATCGCTCATTTTGAAGCTGACGTCAGAGGGCAATACGGATCCGTATTGACCGGCGAGGAGGGCAACACGCTGGGGTGACTACCCGTTATCCAATCAAAACGCTCGTACCGTCGTTGCCATATAATAATAATTTTAAAAAAATTGTGGTAACTTGCCCTTACTTCATGAGTCCCATAAAGGTCCTTCAAAAAGCCTCAGAATGCCCCATGTTTACCTCAAAATTTCAAAAGCTCCACACCGCCCCATATTCAAATGTCATAATGATGATGTTTTTGCTCCTTAAGACTCAATAAGAGAAAATGGCCATATTTAAATAATGTAATTTAAAAAAATTCCGGGGGAGCATGCCCCCGAACCCGCCTAGAAGTTCTGACTCATGACCTCAGTATTTTTTGGGCCCTGCGTACGGCCCTGTCTGCCATAACTGATTCTCTGGTGCTCAGGTCGTAATTTCAATCACACAGCACAGAGCAGTGTAGGTCTACAGGAATATCTGGAGCACAGCCAATCAGAGGCAAAGACCCGCCCCATCTCTGTCTCTGATTAGTTTAGACCACGATATGATCCAACCATGAGTGTGAGTTCCGTCAAAGAAGAAACAAACGCTTCGTTCCTGGAGAGGCAGAGGATGCGAGGAGGTTAGGTGCACCGGTGCGACCTAGGATTTTTGTCGCACCCGTGCAAATTGGTCGCACTCTAGAGCCCTGCAATCTAAACCAGAACTAATTGCTGTGTGCATCCGATACATTTATTCCGGAATTATTAAGGAAAGAGCCGTTGGATTTGTGGAAGCTGCTGATTTGTCTGCACAAGGAATATCTCGGAAAATTCTGGAACTGTTGCAACCCTTGGGGTTGGATCCCACTCTGTGTGTGGCTTTTTGTTTCGATGGTGCTTCAGTCATGTCCGGCAACAAAGGAGGGGTACATGATCTCCCAAAGCAGACGTTTAAGCAAGCGGTATATGTGCATTGCAACTCCCACCGTCTGAACTTGGTTCTGTGTATGCATTTTGCATCTCTGGTCAGTACTTTTTTTGACACAGTAAACCAGCTACACACACAGGGCTCTCAAGTGTCACACATTGAGCGTGACAGTCACTCATTTCGGTCTTTTGTCACGCCCTCCCGCCACACATTGTATTTCTCACGCAGAAAAAAATATTTTTCATATATTTAATATCCCGCAGCACCCAAACAAAATTCCTTTGGCCGCGCTACTCTCACTATGGAACCGGAAGGAATCAAGCGCGTCTCCCCTGGAGCCTGCCACTTATCAGCCAATCCAAAAAAAGAAAGGGTCTATACAATAGCTGTATCTGTGTAAGATTTAATGCAACAACCAATGAAAAAGAAGCATATCCTGTAATTTTTCACGTGATTCTGCTACAACGTCTTCCAACGTTTCGTTTACCTACTGAGCACCACTGGAGCTTGAGCATCACTTTGAGCACAGTCATGATCTCCTGTTTTAATGTTACAACAAATTCACAACTTGTTTGACACAAACAATGACAACTTGACTGCTGTTAGAAAATGTTTCCCAGATAATTAGCATCAGTTTTTCATGAGTGTCTTAACCAACAGTTTTACAGCCTGTTCACTGTCAACACCTGCTCAGAACAAGTAGTTCATGGATGTAGCCGGTGTGTATCAGTGAAACTCACTCCTCAGGAATGTAAAAGGCCACCCGCTTCAATGGTTTGCTAGCTTTTCCTTGGCGTAGTTGGTAATGGTGGCGCTTGGGATGTCAGAGGTGGCAGGTTCGAAGACAGTGCGGGACGACCATAGGCCCGATACTTCTGACGGAGCTTGCAGTACTTCTTCTTTTACATATAATAGGCCTAGTCATATTTTCGTTATCACACGATGACTGACATATTGTCACATTATAAACATCTCTTTCCAAATAGGCGTAATAAATGTAAATACATGTAAATATAATTATTTTATTAGCACTAAATACATATAAGTGTTTTTCATAGTCGATCTTATAGGTCACTTTTAAAATAATTTTGTATTTTATAATTATATCCTGGCCATGGATGCATCAATCATTACTTCCTTTCAAAGATGTCAGGTAAAAAGCAGTTAATTAATTTTGAGGGGGGCAGAATCTCACTCTTGCCTGTCTTCAAAACTTGAGAGCCCTGCACAGATTTATGAGTGGATCCCATAGACATGCTCGATTCATAGAAGTTCAGAAAGTGTTACATCCCGGCAGACCATGTATCAAGCTAGAAAGATCCACGGATGTACTTCGGATTTCAAAATCAGGGTCTGTAAGTAAAGTGCTGTTACTGCAAGATGTCATCTTAGAGGCCCTTGCAGAGTTTTCAGAGGCTTTTGGACAAACCAAATTGGAAGCCGATGCCCTCTTACATCAAATCCATAACAATAAGTTTTTATTCCTGTTAGTCACGTTTAGTAAATTGTTTGACACTAGTGATTTTGCTACGATGGGATCACAAAGCGCTTCTTTGTGTAACAGAGTGTATTGGTTTAATTGAAATCCTCAAAACCAGTTTTTCTACGTTCCGAGATAACTCAGGGGGAGACAAGGAGATAAGGTGCTCAAGCTAATTGAAGAGATGATGATTAAGCATGATGTTAGTAATTGGGATGTGAGCACATCACAACAACGAAAACTGCTGGTAAAATTGGCCGATACTGTACTCACAACTTCATTGAATCCAAATCAGATGAGTATGAAGCAACTGTACAGAGTACCATTTGAGAGGAACTCTGAGAGAACGAAGGAGCTGCGCTACCAGTATGTACAGGTAAAGAAGTAATGTGCACTACGCTTAGTATATTGTGCAGTCAGTGTTATCTATTGTATATCATTACGTAGTACCTGTTAGCAATGGAGCATAGAGCCCAGTTACAGTATTGAACTTGCAGAGAACACAGAACATGTCCATGTAATTTGTTGTATGATTCTACTGCTTACATAACCAATTTTGTTTACTGTTTTGTAGAGAATAATGGAGCTGGAGGCGAATAAGACCCATCACACCCTCATTTTTGTGGATGAAGCCGGCTTCAACCTGGCCAAAGGAAGACGGCGTGGCCGTAATATCGATGGCCACCGTGCAACGGTGGATGTCCCAGGCCAGCGCGGGGGCAACATCACCATATGTGCTGCCATTTCGGAGAATGGTGTAGTCACCCACATTCCCAGTCTTGGCCCATACAATACACAGAAGCTCCTGGTGTTCGTGGACCGCCTGCACTCCGATTTTATCCCTCTAAATGAGAGGGGTTTGGTATGGCCTCACTTGCCTACATTTGTCATTGTGTGGGACAATGTAAGCTTTCACCGTGGCCCGCTAATCAGGGCGTGGTTCACTGCCCATCCAAGAATGCTGATGGTGCTCTTATCAGCCTACTCCCCATTCCTCAATCCAATCGAGGAGTTTTTTTCTGCGTGGCGGTGGGGGGGTCTATGAGCATCGGGCTCAAAACCAGAGGTCCCTGCTCCAGGCAATGGATGCTGCTTGTGGTGATGTCACATCAGATCAGTGCAGGGGATGGTTGCTGCATGCGCAACGATTCTTCCCCCATTGCATTGCAAGGGAGAACATCAGATGCGATGTAGACAAAAATCTGTGGCCAGACAGACAGGAGTGCGAGGATGAGCAGGAGAACGAGGACGACAACTAATATAACTCCAGCTTTGCTTTACAGTACTTTCTTACTGTATGTGTTGGTAGTGTAGGCTATGCATAATTTCAGTTTTGATGTGCTTATGTATTGTATGACAGTATATTGTGCTGTACACATTTTCTGTTAGCCATGATGTATGGCAATTACAATATTCTGGAAATAAAACATTTACTACAGTAACCATTCAGTGTCAAATGACTGAGCCAAGATTGAAATGTGTACATGACAGGGTTTTTCTATGGTCCACTGCCATACTGACAAAACATCTAAACATTTTGACCTGCGGTGTTTACACAATAGCAAAGGAACTTTTAATTTTGGGGGCAGGATTTAGTTTTGACTGATGAGTTGTCTGTTTTAGGAGAGAGATGACCCTTTGCAGGTGTTCCATGGTGTTTTGCTGAACAATCTAGGTTATTTTGGCAAATGTATTTAAACCTTTAAGAATGTCCTCTTTTTTCTCGAGAGACGAGCCAAAGCAATCGAGAAGGAACTTTTCATTTTGTGGGCACTGACTATTATGAGAAAATTATTTGGTTTTGAAGCATGAGTTAACTGTTTTGGGTGATCTATGTATTTGTGCTGAACCATATTAGCAATTTTGCCAAATGCACTTAGAGCTTTGAAAATGTCATTTCTGTTTCAAGAATTGAGCCAAAGCAATGGAGAAAAACTGTAATTCAAGACTACCTAATTGTTACAAAATATGTAGACATTGTTTATTCTTGTACTCATATATATATATAATTTATTTATTTTTCCACAATTTTTATACCTCTTCATGTTGATCATCAGCTAGAGAATCTGTGGTTTGGGAGATGGAGCAGCGTCATCTCCAAGAGAAGTATCACCTGTTTAAACAGCAGGTTAAGGAGCAGTTTTCTCTTCAAAGACAGCAGCTCATCAAAAGGCACAAAAAAGTGAGTCACACAATTTGACACAATCCTACAAAACACAAGTACACACACAAGCCTAAATCTTCCAAAACACGTGAACTACGATGGTTCTTGTTGGATATTACCTGCAGTGGCCTATACAAATTAAGTAAAAATATCAACTGCCACGCCACACATGTTGCTCCTCTTCCCCGGCTTAATTTTGAGGTTGTCCTGCCATCATGCACAAGCAAGTGCAAGCCAATTAGCAGAGTAGACACTTTGGGCTGTACATGAGTGAGAGATGTCATGATGGCAGAAAGAAAGAGGAGCATTGTGTGGCATTATTTTACGGCGGTAAAAAAACTTAAACTGCGATGTGCGTCAGAAGACTATTCATTACTGTGGCAACACCACCAACTCATACAAACACATTAAAACACACAAACAGGAGAACAGAAGATAACCACGCCCCTCTCGCTTGCATGTAGGATTGGAAAAAAACAAAGCACAGAAATAAATGTGGTGTTAGGAAATAAATGTGGCATTATGAAATAAATAAATATCGTCTTAAAAAAACGTCATTTTGAAATAAGTAAATAAATTGTCCCAGTCGCTTCTGTGGTCAAGCCCCATTTTTCGAGATAGGAAAACAGACAGTAATTCCTTTACATGCACACAATATGAGATGATTTAGGCTATATAGGAAGAAAAGTATGATTAGACCCTTGAATGGTGCACTATTTTGTGATATCTACCTTCATCCCAGGCCAGTAATACCGTAGATGGATTGCATGTATGGTCTTGTCTACTCCACAGTAAACCCCAATGGCACTGGCATGAAGCTCCACAAAGATATTATTGCCTTCCTGTCGAGTCACAACAACCTTTGCAGGGTGATGCTGTTGTGTATCTTGCTTCCTGTGGCACCTGGCAATACAGTTCACCATCTACAGATATATTGTCATAAACATTTAAAATTATATTTTCAAAATGTTATAATGCAATGGATAAAGTTCTGGTGTGTGATTTGCCTTACCAATTAATTGGTAACTCTTTGCCCTTTTCAAAATATATCTTTCACTTTTGTTGGAGTTTGAAGGATAGATGTTCCTCTGCTTCGTTGAAATTTTCTGCCCCCTTTATACTCGCTCACCTGTGCTGTACAGTACTGTGTGCAATTACTTTAATTGATTGACTCGTATTATGAGTTGCATTATATAGAAACGTGGGCACAGACTTGTACTCTCGACCCAGTTCTTTCGGTCATGGCCCTAGGGATGGGACGTATGGCACTGACGCATCGATGCTTGTGTCGCAAAACCAATACGCACAGTTTCGAAAAAGTGTTTTGGAGCTTGTATCAAATTACGAAACCACGTGACAGATGACGTTCAATGCTTCAAACGTCACGAACTGGTTCGAAGTTTTGCCGCTCTTCTGAACCAGAGCCATGGAAGGAACGAAGCCACCGTTTCTTGTTAAAGACAAATCTCACATTGTCAGAGAAGCAGCACCAGGCATCGCTAGAGTTTCTTCCATCAGTCATTATTATTTAGCCAAATCCGTATAGTAATAATTATAAATCCGTGCATTTGTGTTGTGTTATTTTATTGAAATGAAACGTAACATGATAGGACTAGGTAGGTATATACAGTGCCCAGAAAACAAATGTTGATGATTTGTCAACATTGTCAACAGTAATAATAATTCGTAAAAATAAAGTTCCCCCAGTTCACAATAGACCTACATATAACAAATGTTAAGAAAAAATCTGTGTTATCTAGTTTAATTGATATAAAGACCATATCGTATAAAGTCCGTCCAACCGCTTTAACAAATAATGATCTCTTCGGTGGTGTAGTTGGTTAAAGCGTTGTACGACTACATATTGTTAATGCGAATCTGGGATCCCAAGTTCGCGCCCCAGTCCAGTGAATCTCGTACGATATTCTTTAACTTTTACTGTGAGAAAATGACATAATTCTAAAGGCCTACGGATGTATCACAACATTTTAATGTGTGAGCACTAATATCAGATCAAAATGAACACATGTAGCCTTAATTAAATATTGAATAACGTAGGGTAGTCTACCGTCGGAGACAACCACTACGCCTCATTCAGCCAGTTTAAACGGCTGCTAGATGACGCTGTTCATTTTCTTTGGGCCGGCACAATCCGGAAGAAACCACCAAAGCTTCACAAGGCATCGTTCGCCCATCCCTACATGGCCCAAACCTCATGACCAAAGGTCAACCCTAGTGGCCCTATGGGGCAAACAAACATTCCGCCACTGACCCAAAACAACTACTTGAAACACCTTTAAAAGTACCAAATCCATGGGATTTATTAATACAACATAATTTAACAAACATAACGGTACAACAAACTCCCAGGCTAAGAGGCAGCAAGACCACAGCAGTCCCCAAGCTAGAAGCCTCTCTCTGGCAGCAGGAAACTGAAGTCTTTATCTGCTGCTTGATCACCTGGCCAGGTGCATCTCATCTGGCAATCATGGGGGACACAACCTGGGCGGAGCTACAGAAAAGGGAAGGAAAATGACAAACAAAGAACACACATGTGGCCGTAACAGTTAGGCATGGGCCGGTATCAGATTTTGACGGTATGATAACCTAGAGAAAAAATACCACAGTTTCACGGTATCACGATTAAAGCTTTAAAATATTTTTGTTGAACACAATATATAACATTTTTAAGCAACATACAGCAGTAAACATGTCAAGTTGAATAATTAAATTCTTAGTTGTTTAAAAAAACAACTACAAAGAACAACACAATTCTTGTTTTAATTGAACTTATACACACATAGACGGTGGAAGACTTAAATAAAAGTATATACATGAAACAAGCTAAATGTAGGCCCTCATTTTTGTACTAAATAGCAGATTTTCTTTTTTGTAGGTCTCAAGTTTTATTAAAAGTTTGGCATGAGATTACCATACCATGTTTCTTATTGTCTGGTTTTTAACTCTGTAAAACTCAAGACAACTATCAACTCTTCTCAGCTTGAAAAATGGTCGGAATGTGTCTCACAGCAAATGGGTGAGATTTGAGAGACCTGTAGTCGGCTACTCTGCTCTTCCACAGAATTTTCTTTTTTCTATGGCTCTGGTGTAACGTAGGCTAATGTGAAACTAGCTGATGCTAGCTAGTTAATTAGCCTTGTTATCTGCCTCAGTCGGTAGCATGCCAATAGGCAATGCAAGTTTATTTGAATAGCACATTTCAACAACTAGGTCATTCAAAGTGCTTCACACAAAACCACCAAAAACATCAAAATGATGCAAAATAAAACATTCAAAAAGCAAGAAATAGAATAAAAGTTGCAGTGCAGTTTAAGAATAATAATGCAGGATATGCAAAAATTAATTGATATCCTTGAATTTGGTTCAATTAAAGGCAACAGCAAACAGTAAAGTCTCTGGATTTAAAGGAGCTGAGGGTCTCAGTTTTGCAGCTTTCAGGTACCTTGTTTCAGATATGCGGAGCAGAAAAACTGAACGCTGCTTTTCCATGTTTAGTTCTGTCTCTTGGACACGGGGGATCCGTCAGGGCCCTCTAGGCCCTCAGAACACCAGAACTTTATTTTGTGCAGAAAACTTAAGCTTTTGAGAGCCCCTGTATGTTATAGTGTTGTGCAGAATGACCAGTCAATCTGTAGGCTAAATGTACCAACGCAACATCATTATGCACAATTACCGTAAATAGTGTCGCAAGGGCTGTCTCAAATAGTGCGTAATGACCAGTGTTGGTCAAGTTACTTGGAAATAATAATTAGTTACTGATTACCTCTCCAAGAAAATAATCCAGTTACTTTACTGACTACTTATTTTCAAAATGAATTAGTTACTTTAATAGACCCATTGTCACCCTACGTCACACAACTGTCAAGCAGGCTCAACTGCGCATGTCGGTTGCAAAAGACGAACTTCTCCCCGATCTAATACACTTGGAGTGTCGATCAGGTCATCATATATCTCTGGCCACTGGATTGCAGAGCTTGATATTAACTTTTTGAGGCTCTTGGCCTTTGGACAAATACATTTACGTTTCACTTGTCTATGCACAAAAGTCACTTGACCCCGGGACCCTTAAATAGCCTGACCAAGTAATCGGGCAAAACTAGCGTAGCTAACGGAGGTCGCTTTCTCAGGCAAATGACAAAAGAAACGGGCTCGGTTAAAGAAATCCGAGATGCTGGCTATCTTCATCAGGCTCGTATCTACAGTAGGCAGTCCTCCCTGACGTTTCTGGTGTATAATGGAGTGAAATACAACATTGTGCTTTTTAAATCTAACTATTCGTATTATCCGTGTGGTCCTTTTGTCATTTAAAATGCTATCCTTTCCCGGTTTTCTGCAACCACATTGCGCGGGCATCCGGAATGTTTACAAACAAATAATTGGTCTATAGTTACTTTACTTAGTTACTTTTCAAAAACATGATGTACAACCTGAATAAGCAATATACCTAATAGCCTAATTCTATTCTTTCTGCATATTCCATCATATAAAATTGAATCAAATGAAACTGTCTCTTTAAAAACTTGTTTTATTAGTTTCAATCTTTTAACTATGCACATTGCATCCAAGAAAGAGTTTTACAAAATTGCATAGGTCACTGATCTTAATGAGATATAGCCCCAAATATTGCGGGTATCCAAACATGTAGCATACATTGTGAAACCAAATAAGTCCCTAAGGGAAGAACAATAAGAGCATGTAGTTAGACAAGTTACAATTAAACAGCAAGAACCTCAAAAGTGCAAGAGTGTACCTGTGGAAAAAGCAAGCAACAATAACACATTTCACAGCGAGTACAATCATTTTAAGATAGTTACAACAAACCAACAAGTCTCTCAATAAGAGTCATTGTGATCCTGGGGGAAATCTAACATCCACCCAGTCATTCTTAAGTGCCGTTGGACTCCCGGAACAAGTGCCTCTTGAGCCTTTTCTTGAAGGTGAGGAGACAGTCAGTGTCCCTGACGGAGGTGGGGATCCATTGGGGGTCCAGACAGGAGAAGAGCTTGTTTTGGGACCGGGCGCTCTTGAGCGGTGGGACCACCAGACGGTTGGCACAAATAGATGTAAATAAAATACAGTAATAAAATAATTAAAATTAAATTATATCCTGACTGTATACCGAATTATTAACATTTACATATTTTAACAGTTGGTTAAGTGCATTACACATTTAGGTTGCATTACACATTTAGGCTATTAGTCCAGTCTCATTTTATGGCTACCCTGACAAGGCCCTATGTTTTTTAGTTTTCTTTCGGAGTGAAACAGTGGTTATATCGCATCAGCAGAAGCTTCTCAAATCGCCTTCCAGACAGTCTGTTTCTTTTCAGGGAAAGCACCAATCCACCTAAACTGAACAACCGTTCTGAGTTGGAATGTTGTAATTCATGTACATCTTTTTGAGGTTTGGGAACTGATTCAGAATCTCAAGCTCATACCCTGACCTGAAATAGTCAATTACTTATTTTTCTGTTGAGAAGCTCTTTGTGGGCTGGTTTCTAAAAATCCAAAAGTCAATTTCAGCTGGGATGGCTGGCAGTTGGGACATATTAGCATTGTCAGTTGCAAGAGCACCTTTACGACACTCTGAAGCTCCTTCACATCCTCCCTCCTATAGTCATCTCCAGTGGGGCAGATCTACTTTACAACCCTCTTTCTATCATGGATCAGCCACCAAAGTCAAAACAGCGATGACTGTTTGAAATGATCCTGATGCCACTAATGTAATGTAGCGAGGAGTTTAACAACTGCTGGAATGGAATGTGAACCCTGAGTAGGAGATTTGATGTAATATTTGATTTCTTCCAGTAACTGTAATATTGCATGGCTGCTTAATCTGTAACGCGTATTCTAATGATTTTGTGTCAACTCAAAAAGTGTGATCCTTGTGGCAAAAATAATTTGGCCTATGTCTTCGTCTTGGTCGGGTTACGGCTGCCATTTCACCAGGAGGCATATGCGCATCCTGGACAAATGCAACTCTGAAACGAATGTATCCTACTCGCTGGTCATCATCTGGTATGAGTCCCTTGTCGCCCTGAGATACAGATATGTGGACATAATGAAAGCCCTCACAAATATTGTCCTTTTGAGTGACAAGAAGGACGAGGTTGAAGATGCAGCAGCACTGAAAAACATAGTTGTATTTTTGGTTGTTGTTTTCTAGACTGCGAAACTGTGAACGTTGTCTCAAAAATCTACAGGTCAAAAACGCAAACCTGCACAAGGCAGTAAGCCTACTCAGGAAAATTATAGAGGTCATTACCGGATTCCAACAAAATGTTGAGAAAGCCAAAGTCACTGCGAAGACCCTTGCAGACAAATGGGGAACTCAGAACTAATTTGAAGACACTCGGAAAAGGAAGACGAGGCGTCATTTTGATAAGCTATGTGAGGACCAGCTTGCGCCCCTTAAAATCTTAGACTTTAGACTACGTTTTTCGTGATCTTTGGCAGAATTTTTTTTCTGAAACTGCAAAATAGCTCCATGGAACGTTTGCGCCGGAACACGCCTCCTTCTTTTGCTGAACCGCCCACGGGAGCGCAAGGTAATTCCCTAACTTACCGACGTGCGTCTGTGGACGATAAAGTCCGCTTTTCGTCGAGTGCAAACTAGGAATGATACTAGCGTCGTTGATAAAGACAATTGCACTAGGTGCAAGATAGGGCCCAACGTCTTTAATGCAAACCTTGACATTGTGCTCCCCTTGTCACTGGAAATAAATACTTTTAGTGGCTGTTACAAATATCAGACGTGGGGCGATAAGGGCATATACTGTAAACAAATGTATTTATAGACTAATAAGCTTACATTTGAAAACTGCACATTGCTGCATGTCA
Source organism: Hypomesus transpacificus (assembly GCF_021917145.1). NCBI lineage: Eukaryota > Metazoa > Chordata > Actinopteri > Osmeriformes > Osmeridae > Hypomesus > Hypomesus transpacificus. The sequence continues at coordinate 162,825 of NW_025813724.1, read as the reverse complement.
CCCACGCGGACACACCACAATTCTTTTATATAACAAAACAACATACAACACCAAAATGTTGTCTTAATGGACTCCAATATCTATGTAAGAACTTCGAAATGTAGGTTAAATTGATCACAAAGTGAATTGCAAACTTCACAAGCAAGCAAGTCGCAGCAAACCAGAAACAGTGTGCACACATTCACAAGCAGGTGAGTTAGGGTGTGTATTTTCGGCACAGCATTACTGTTTGGTCTCTTGCTAGCTGGCTGGTCTCGAAGCTCTCAGAAAGAGGCCGCTGACTGGATGTCGGTGCTGTATAGTGGAAGATTTTGGCTTTTGAAAAAACATTGGGAACTTTTGCTACAAATCGTAAATTTTTTAATTTGTTTTGACTTTTCTGTGCCCCACTCTGCCATTTTTTAGTCAATTTCAAACGATCAAATCATTCAGACACTCAAGTTTTAGACCTTTAAATTTGAGTGGAAAAAACTACTAATTAGCGTGAAGCCAGTCTCACGCCAAAACTAAAATCAGATGAACCTGTGGCACATGAGGGGTAATGCGGAATAGACTTGTTTTGCTATTTTATATACGGGGAAATGCCACTAGGGTTTTTTTTATATGATTTGAGATAAGATTTTTATGGCTTAAATGGGAAACATCATTATTGTCATGATTGTTTTTTTTTCTCAAACAACTTTCCCCTCGTCTCCTCCCCTTTGTAGGATACAGAGCGGACATGCCAATTTCACAGTATTCTGCTAGATGAGTTACAGTCTGAGCATGCACAGAAGAAAGGTGAGATCCAACGAGCACACCGCATAGAGACCAAGGCCAAGCTCTCCCTCTTTAAGGAGGAGCTAAAAACACTGGGGTGGAGTGGTCCTGAGCAAAGACATCGCCTAGCACTGGTGAGTGTATGAACCTCTTATATGTATGAAAATCTTTTATTTGAACAGTATCTCATAGTTCTGTCAGCTGTTTTATCCATATTTCTTATTAAATATTTGACAAAAGAATATACTGTTGGCTAGGAGTAGACACCTGTTGGAGGATTGAGCCCAGGGGGGTATTCCAGGTAGTGGGTTTAATGAAAACTTTGAGTTGTTTAACCCTGAAAAGAGGCTTACTCCAAGGTTTCCGTTCCAGAAAGAGAGGTAACGAAACCTTTTGTAAGTTTCCATGGTAACTTACTCCGTGAAACTAACCTGCTCGCTAGCAGGTTTTCCATACCCCTCCCACTTTCTGAGCTTGCTAGCATTGGCAGACATGGGATATCCTTTCCTGGTTCAGCCGAGCGATCTCAAACAAAATTTAATTCACTTAGTTACACGCTGGGAGACGATTTTAAGACTACGATTTTATGTGCTTTAATTCCCTGATGAATACCTAGGTTAACGTTACCGTTTCCCGTCACAATCTAATTTATTTTAGCAACATTATAAGCACTTGGGCCACCGCTAATGTTACACTCAGAACTGACCAAATGCTTTTTGGCACTGAAATAAAGACAAATAATTGAAATTGTATTTGGTCTTCTTCATTGTCCACTAATAGAAATCTAATTAGTATTTTTATTGGCTATTGTTCCAACTTCCTACAATTTACATGATTCACCATGTACCGTCCTGTAACTAGGTCTGTCGCGATAGTCAATATATTGACTTATCACACGGTATATGGAAATTAGTGCAATAATTTTTGGTGCCGCGATATATTGCAACTGATAATTTTTATAATAAAAAATTATGATTATATACATTTTTACATAAAAACCAAAGTCACCAACAATTTTTTCGATCCCGCTGCCTCAGTCATCTTGTCTGCTTTCTGTGTCGAAAGCGTAGGCGGAACTAGCGTCTCCACTAGTGATGGGAAGTTCGGATCATTTTACTGATTTGGTTCTTTGAATCTCGTTCAGTTAAAGGAACTAATCTTTTTTCGACTCACTAAAAAATACAATGCGGGTCACATGAAAAAAGGATCCAAAGACTCATTGAAAGACTGAGTCGGGAAATGAACGAATCATTCGTTTCCTCTAACTACAGAGCCTATGCAGGTCACGTGAAAAATGATCCAAAGACTCATAGAAAGACCGAGTCGGGAAATAAACGAATAGTTCGTTTCCTCTAGCTACAGAGCCTATGCAGGTCACGTGAAAAATTATCCAAAGACCAGTACCTGAAGACCGAGTCGGGAAATGAACGAATCATTTCTGTTTACTTGGACGAGCCTATGCAACAGTCCCGATGCGCGGCCACGAGAAAATTAACGAATCACTTTGAGAGGACTTGTTCACTCGAGTCCTTGTAAGGATTCGTTCAAAATCAATGAATCGTTCACGAACGACACATCACTAGTCTCCACACACACAGAGTGGACACCGACAGGTGAAGAGAAGGCGTGAACTCACTGTGTTATAAAGTGTTTGTGACACCTACAGCTAGTTAGGAAGAACAAGTAAAAATGGACTAGGTTTCAAAGCCGCAATCTTGAGCTCCGGTGTGGGAACATTTTGTCTTTAAGCTGAATGAGATGAGAGCCAATTAACGTGAACGAGCCGGTATGTCGACTTTGTTTAAAAAAAGTGGAAACGAAAAGAGGCAACTAACCTAACATCTCACTTAGCAATACATGACTATCCCACCCAGTTTTTCAACCTGTGAACAACAGCTGGAGCTGGAAAGGGGTCTTCCATACAGTTCTGTTACAGATGCCTTTTCCCGACAGTGCAAATATAAACCTGACAGCGCGAAATGGCGCACACTCACAGATAGCGTAATTCGCTATATAGCCAACGAGATGCAGCCTTTATACACGGTCAAAAAAACAGCATTTACAAATATGCTGCAAACTTTTGACAAACACAGGGCTGCCAGCTCTCACGCATTGGCCGTGAGACACGCATTTCAACCATTTCACACGCTCTCATGCCACACCTTGTATATCTCAAGCTGAAAAGGCAACGCCAACCAAGTAGCCCTGTTAACGTTGTAAACAATAAGGGATGGCGGTCATTATGTAATCCGTGGCATAAAATGTATTGAAAATTACAATTGACGTGTGCTCAATAATATCGTTTATTGCAATTAATTTTGGTGCAATATATCGCACAAGAAAAAGTAGTTATCGTGACAGCCCTACCTGTAACTGGTGTTTCAGCAAATCTATTTCAAAATTGTAGGGGGTCAATATTGGCCAAACAACTGAAACTAATTCCCCTATGGTTTGTTGACTGAACAGTATATTAACATTAACCAAATAATGCCAATACCAATGGAATTACAGTTGTTTGACTCTATGGGTTAAATCAGAGAAAGAATTATTGTTAAGGTTAAATAATATAATCAATTAATCATATTGCAAATGAACGAAATCAATGAAGGTTAACTCTTCCTGCTCTACCATGATTATTGTAAACCAGAGATAGAAAGCAAGAGGTGAGGAAGCAGTAGGACAAGCCAGAGCTAAGGAGAAGGTCTCAGGAGATCAAAAATCCACAGACCAATGCTTCACAATTCCTTTTATACCCAAGAACAACTACAATCACACCACAATCTTAACCCTTACTTATCAACATGACTAGCAATGCTTACAGTAAGTTACACAATGATGTGTGAGAGCCATCAAGTTGAGACTCCATCCAGTAACTCCATATTTTATCAAATGAGAGGTGGGGGCAGGTTGATAGCCTTACAAGATCAGCCTTTATTATTCTGCCCTAAGTACGCCATCTCTTGGTCAAAATAGAAATTCTGAAAATTCTACAAATAATATTCATATAAGTTATTGTTCCTACTAATCACCTGTGACCATGCATCCTCCTGTTCCAGTAAATCTTTTTCAAGATCAGCCTTTATTCTTCTACCCTTAATAGGCCTACACCAAATCTCTTGGTCAGTTTTTGACACTTTATTCATGAGATGCAGTTTGTACAACTCATTTACTTGTAACTGGGAATACAAGAGATTGCATTACATTTCACAGTTCCACATGTATAATTCACCTGCCATTAAATGAACATCTCACTATATACAGTATCCATGCTCTGTTGTCAGAATGTGCAAATCGTTTTTATATTCATTAATCTCATAATGTCAGTGTAACTGACAATTCCACACAAGCCTGTAAATAAATGTACATGGAGAGAGAACTACCAGTAGCTACCATACATCATTCTCTGCATTCCATTACTGCAGCAGCAGTCATTAATGTCTCTTCGTCATCTTAATCATCATCCTTAGATGAAAAGCATTCTGTTGGGGGAAACTGCTACTACAAGTTGAAATAGGCACCAATTGATATTTAGACTTTGTATCATGTCGAATTGTCGTAACCCATCTCCATCATTTTCAGCAGGGTGACGTAATTTTCTTCATCAGAATATGATTAAAACCATGGTGACGTCGAGGCTACAGTCACAAGCGTATAGCCTAAGCAAAATATGCAATACCTGTTTTTATATTTAGTAAAACATTGAACATGCTAATATTAAAGGACAGTGGGGTTAAATGTTCAATGTATGGACTGGCTATTGCCTTCAAATGTATGCATTGACTCGGCAGCAATTGTCTCCCACGCCACTTGTATACGCTGCTACAGACGTGTTGCTTTTTTCCGGAATATGTGCTCGACCATAAACACAAAATAAAACTTGTATCTGAAGTTTGGTGAAGGACAACGTTTTTTCTCGCCGGGTGCCATGGTGGATCCTAGTATCGGAGCTCCATTGATGTTGGCTTGTATAGTTCTCATGCCCGCGCTTAACTCAGAGTTGACGTACTCCGAGTTGAGTGAACAAATTCAGATCAGCTTTTCTGGAACTGAAGTTTCTGAGTTTCCCATTTTAGAGTAACTCAACTCAGAATTCAGGGTTAATCTCAGAGTTTGTTAAACCCGCTACCTGGAATACCCCCCTGGTCCTCTACTCTGTGGTTAATGAAACACAACTTATTACTTCCTCTTTATACACTGTTATGATGATATTCTGCCGGAGGATGGGCCAAGGAACGCACCACAATGAAAAAGAGTTGACTTGGTTTATTAATCGAGCTGCTCGGATCACACCATCAGTCCACAACAGAGTGATAGGCATGAGTGAGAAACATGTCTCTCAGATAGACATTATATATGAGCTGGACCATACAAATATAGTAACCACCAAAACATGTCCTTAAATGGTAGACATTCCACAACTTAAGGCATAGGAAGAACACCGCACAGGTGGTGCAGCAATCACTCATTGTTTATACTATTTTCTGCATGTTGCTCTGTCCAAAGGTTAAAGTGCACATTCTCCTATCTATATGTGTATTGTCCGAGACCTGCTGCGTGACCTCTTGACCACAGCAAGAGACTCAAGCTTCTCTGTACACAGAAAATCTGCCATCTGCAATCTGCCATCAGTCCCCCCTCTTCTGTCTTTGGAAATGGTTTTACCATTTTCAACACACTAAATCACTGAACAACTGTCTGATAAGCCTGCACCCCTTTAATCAATCTGGAATCAACTTGAATTCCCATCACAATTACCAATGATGCATGAGTTATCAGTCACCTGTACTCTATACTCGCACAACCAAAACCCCACTCCACACTTGGCAAAGAATGAGTAAAAGATCATGCGGCTAATCTACACTACACTCCACACAGACACTCACTTGGTCAAAACCCCTCTTCTCATACGGGTAAAATCCCAAGCGTCATCTCCGTGTGACAATTCTAAGTTTACAACACTCACATGCTAAATATACATAACACTCAATACAATTTTTAATATGATTCCTTATTACATTCCTAACGGAGGAAGGTTCTGAACTTATGAATCTAAATCAACATCACACACAAACAAGTTTCAAGAAAGAGGATGTCTTCATCCGAGATTCAGCCGAACTCAAATTCCTCTTTAGGTATGGCCTCTCCTTCTCCTCTCCTTCTCCATCTGTTCAACTCAGTTTACCCATAATTAGACATTACATGGCATGCAACACTATCTTTCCTAATCAACATTTTCGATGGAGTCAATTGATGAGAATGAGTCTTCAGAAGAAGTATCAGAACGTCCTCTAATAGATCTGATGTTAACCGCTATATTCCCTGTGGGTATGACCGGCATGTTAGTGATGGAGTGCAGAGATCTCACCATAAGTGCTCTAAATATTGGAAAGCAGTAACCCATTATCTATGTCAGTAGAGAATTTCCTTTGAACATGTTAGCTACGACATCCAAGATCTGATTCTTATGATATCCTCCTAACACTCTGGCCTCTCGCATCTTGCAGGTGGTGGAACGTTACTTTGTACACGAACATGCTGATCAGAATTAGAATGTTCAATCAGTTCTATCCCGGCTTTGGTATCAATCCCTGAAACATCATTCAAATTAGTAGGGTGTTCGAGCATGACCGCATAATTGACCGTGATCAACGCTAGAAGTGAGATGATGCTCCTCACGACCATGAACTCGATTCGAGTTCTCTGTGGAGTATCCCCCATCCTTTTTTCTGGTCTCATGATGCTCACTGCTCGGTATTATCGCCAATGTCACCACTTCTCTATATAACATGAAACAGAAAGAGAAAAACAACACCATATCCAAACTCAAGATAATGAAATATTTATGCTGAGGAGAGAAATATTACCCATCCTTTGAGGTTTTCTGTCTGCTTCACTCCACAAGTCCAATACTGCATCTGCTATAGGAGGTGCTTGTCGTAGTCGAGATGCATGGATCCATTGTGGTTGGCCTTTAACCTTAACAGCTGTTCTGGTCACCAAAAGAACCGGAGTCGGAGGTCCGAACCTCGGTTGATCCTGCTGAGCCAATGTTTTTAAACTGCGTACCAAAACATAATCTCCTGGCTTAAAACTATGAATACTCTGATCACCTGGAGTGGGAAGAGAATCTGTGACTTGTTGATTATTTTCAGACACAAGAGACCACAACTGTTTCACATAATTTTGTTGAGTCTCCTGCAACAAGGTTAAATCATTCGCCGGTGTTTTGTCCATCAGCACACCTAGAGGAAAAGGTCTAGCCATCAAAACTTCATGAGGGGCCAAACCCGTACCCGAATTTGCCCTCGCCCTGATAGATAGAAGTACTTGTGGAAGGGCGTCTATCCAAGTTGTTTGTTTAGTCTGATGTAATTTTACCAATTTGTCTTTAATGGTTCTATTTGTTCTTTCCACTTGTGCTGAGCTTTGAGGGTTATAGGGAATATGAAATGTCCAATTAATCCCTAATACAGCGGCCAATTGTTTAGTTACTCTAGATGTGAAAGGAGTGCCATTGTCAGAATCTATCCCATTTGGTATCCCAAAGCGAGGAATAACATGTTCCATCAAACACTTGACTACTGTTTGAGCGTTTTCTTTCCTTGTCGCAAAGGCTTCTGGCCATTTTGAAAATCGATCCACTATCACCAAAAGATACGAAAATCCTCTGCACTTGGGCATGTGAGTAAAATCTATCTGTAATTGTTGGAAAGGACCTTCAGGTTTTGGCAAATGATCTCTTTTAGCCGGATTGACGTGTGGATTACAACGAGCACAGATTAAGCATCTCTTTACAAATTCTCTAATATGTTGTTCTAGTCCTATTGTAAAGAACAGTTGTGAAATATAGTGCATGATGCTCTTATACCCTACATGAGTAACACCATGTACATAGGATATTAAGGATTCATACGCTATTTTTGGTAATGCTATTCTATCATCTATATTTTTCCATAAACCATCATTGTGCTTTACACATCCTTTCTTCTCCCAAAGTAGAACTTCAGATAGTTTCGCCTGATTCTGAAACAATATTAAATCATCAATAGTAAACGGAGGATCAGAAATTTGAATATTCACAAAAGAATGATTCATCCATGGTGGGAAGGAATCATTTAACGCTGCATCTTTTGCATGTTCGTCTGCTAGATTATTACCTTTAGCAATATCAGAATCTGCCTTTGAATGACCCGCACATTTTACTATAGCAAGGTTAGTTGGTAGCATCATAGCATCCAATAGACCTCTTACTAAATCTGCGTGTTGTATGGGTTTTCCTGCAGTAGTTACAAAACCTCTGTTTTCCCAAATTTTACTGAAGTCATGTGCCACTGAAAATGCATATTTGGAGTCTGTATATATGGTAACTGATTTATCTTTGGCATATAGACATGCTCTAGTCAAAGCAACTATCTCGGCAGCTTGAGCAGAGGAAACAGGTAATCTATAGGCTTCGATACAATTTCCTAAATTATCCACTATGGAATATCCTGAAAGAATAGTTTTATCATCTGGGCGCATTGCTGAACCATCACAAAATAATACAAAATCATTATGTTCCAAAGCTGTTTGTTGCAAGTCTGTCCTTACACTGGATGTGGAGTTAATAATATCCATGCAATCATGAGGAGCTACTTCCTCTGGTTCTGTTCCATGCAATAATGTTTTTAGATGCACAGCTGGATTTGTGTGTGTGGCCGTGGAAATAGTTACATTTTGAGTTCCTGTCAAAATGTGTTCGTAATTACTACGTCTTTGGCTTGTCAGGTGTTGTGTTGTGATATTTACTAAGATAATGTTTACGGTATGTGAAGTATGTAACACCATGGGATGTCCCAAAACTATAGTTTGTGCCTTCTCCACCATCAAAGCGGCGGATGCAACAGCTCTTAAACAGGGAACCATGCCCTTGACAATTAATGGCAACATTTTACCATAATAGGCTACCGGCCTGATTCTGTTTCCATGTTCCTGTCCCAATACTGCGGATACTATTTCACCATTGTCTGCAACATAGAGATGAAAAGTTAGTTTGTAGTCAGGTAATCCCAGTGCAGGAGCAGTACACAAGAGATATTTGATGTGACGGAAGGCATGTTTCATTTCCTCATTCCATTGAATGACTTCAGGAGAGTCTTTGAGTGTGGCTTTGCGCAATTCTGCATCATGGACGGCATACTCAGCTATCCAGTTCCTACAATAGTTCACCAGTCCTAGGAAAGACAACATCTCAGTTTCGTTCCTCGGTCGCACAATGTCCTTAATGCTGTTCACTCTTTCTTGTGACAAAAATCGACAGCCATCCTTTAAGATGTATCCCAGGTAGTTTACTGATTCTTGGCAGAATTGAAGTTTAGCAAGTGAGGCCCGGTGTCCACCTGCTGCCAAGTGTTTTAGCAGAGCTATCGAATCTGAGACACATTCTGTCTCATTTCTGGCCGCCACCAGAATGTCGTCCACATATTGCAATAAGGTTGAGTTACAAGGAAGGGACAACTGGGCCAGATGTCTATTTACCATGGCACTGTAGACAGCTGCTGAGTCAACATAACCCATTGGAAGGCGTGTCCAAATATACTGTTGTTGTTGAAATGTGAATGCAAATAATGGTTGGGTATTTTTATGTATTGGAATTGAGAAATATGCAGAGGAGAGGTCCACCACTGTATACCACTTAGAGTCAGCTGGTAATGCTGTTAATATTGAATTAATGTCAGGTACTATAGGTGAACTAGGTATGACTGCTTCATTAATCTTTCTCAAGTCTTGTGTAAAGCGATACTTGTTAGTACCTGGTTTCAAAATGGGATTAATAGGAGTGTTATTTGGGGACTGAGCTTTACATATAACACCTTGCTGTAATAAACTATCAATGACAGGTTTAATCCCCTCTTCTTTTTCTTTGGATAAAGGATACTGTTTAATGTAAACTGGATATCTACTCATATTGACCTTAGGTTCATAAGGTGGTACATCCAATAATCCTACATGGTTGGCATGTAGTGCCCATAGAGTAGATGGTACCTCACGCAACACACATGGTGCACATAATGATAGTTTAATATTGCCATGAATATGAATCTGTGGTTTCACGTCAGTTTGCAAATCTTTAATAAAGAAGTGAGTAGGTTCCACGCCATACGTCCAGATGACACAACTTTTATGAGTCTCCTCCTGATCAGGGGACTTCAATAAATATTGAGTACAAGAATCAATCAAATGTGGGACATCCAAAAAATCATTCCGTACTGCACACACAAAAGTCTCAATGTTACCAGAAGTAGTCTTCCACAATAACAGAATCCCATGTGGTGAGATAAATATGTTCCTTGGCACTTCCTGCAAGGTATCTGGATCTATAAGTTTATCTGAAAAAGGAAAATCAATTGATTTCAGATTAACAATCCTAGCAGCTGCAACAACATTACAAGACGCCAATTGTTATGATGATATTCTGCCGGAGGATGGGCCAAGGAACGCACCACAATGAAAAAGAGTTGACTTCGTTTATTAATCGAGCTGCTCGGATCACACCATCAGTCCACAACAGAGTGATAGGCATGAGTGAGAAACATGTCTCTCAGATAGACATTATATATGAGCTGGACCATACAAATATAGTAACCACCAAAACATGTCCTTAAATGGTAGACATTCCACAACTTAAGGCATAGGAAGAACACCGCACAGGTGGTGCAGCAATCACTCATTGTTTATACTATTTTCTGCATGTTGCTCTGTCCAAAGGTTAAAGTGCACATTCTCCTATCTATATGTGTATTGTCCGAGACCTGCTGCGTGACCTCTTGACCACAGCAAGAGACTCAAGCTTCTCTGTACACAGAAAATCTGCCTATCAGTCCCCCCTCTTCTGTCTTTGGAAATGGTTTTACCATTTTCAACACACTAAATCACTGAACAACTGTCTGATAAGCCTGCACCCCTTTAATCAATCTGGAATCAACTTGAATTCCCATCACAATTACCAATGATGCATGAGTTATCAGTCACTTGTACTCTATACTTGCACAACCAAAACCCCACTCCACACTTGGCAAAGAATGAGTAAAAGATCATGCGGCTAATCTACACTACACTCCACACAGACACTCACTTGGTCAAAACCCCTCTTCTCATACGGGTAAAATCCCAAGCGTCATCTCCGTGTGACAATTCTAAGTTTACAACACTCACAGCAAGAGACTCAAGCTTCTCTGTACACAGAAAATCTGCCTATCATACACCCAATACCTTAGTTCGTTCACAGACAACAATGTCATCATCCCACCCAACACTCATAATACCTGTAAATAATGACAGCTCTCTTTTCAGTTTGTTGCAGAGGAGGAGGTCAGACAAAAACAGATAAAGCAGAGTTTAGAGGCGGTCCAAGAGAGTCAGTTTCTGGATCTCCGGCAGCAGTGTGAAGCCAACATGGCAGAATTCCAACAACTACAGGTACAAGATGAATAATGCAACCGAACTAAAACCATACATGCAATTAAGTTTAGAAAAACGTGTTACATTGTGGTACGTTGTGTTAACGTAAATCATTGGCAGATGTAATGTGAAACAGGTAGTATTCATGGAGATGTGATCAGACTAATTTACGGCATTTGAGTTTGTGAGAAATAATATCTATTCCTTGCCGGTGTTCTGGGTGTGTTATGTTATTGTGCATACATGCTTGTCTAAATGGGTGCATGTCTGTGTGTAGAAAGATAAATTGCAGTTGCTGGTGGACATGGAAAAGAAGAAGATCCGTGGTCTAGATGATGAACACAAACTGGAACACAATGAGTGGAAAGACAAACTGTCTTTCAGGAAAGAGGTATGAGAGTAAGGGAGGTTATAAAGGAAATAAAAGGTCATGCAAATGAATAATAAGTTATCTAGGAGGACATCAGTAACAAAGTATCTAAATTAAGCCTTGATTCTGTCAGTTTAATTGTTGTGCTAATACTACCCTTAACTAACACCCATTCATTATCTATTGATTAACAATCCAATCCAGATTCCCTACCACACAATCTGATTACAACGATTATCCAAATTTAGCTTCCTTTATTTAATACGTCTGTTCTAAATGTATACCTTCTAATAATCATGACCATTGATCAGTCAATCAGTTAAATCAACATGGCTTTATAATGAGTTTTATTTAGTATTACATCACCTTTCTGCCAAGTGGAGCAGTTGTATAGTTACAAAGAGAGGTGTTTGTTATGGCAAGAATTGTGAACTTTGGTGATGCTTGCCATATAATTTGTTGTTCTGAAGTACATTTAAGTACGGAAGCGTATTGCATTGACCATATGTTTTTTCTATTGGACACCCTATCTCGTAATATTGAGAAAAGATCTCGTAATATTAAGAAAAGATCTCGTAATTACGAGATTAATGCATTTTCACAACAACAGAAAACAGCTCTCTTGTGTGAGGCCACTGAGCCGTGGCCTATTGACTAATTATGAGATATCTTCTCGTAATTAAGAGATATTCTCTCAATATTACGAGATAAGGTGTCTACATTTTCTTTTCTATCGTGAATGCAAAACGGTTCCGTATTTGAGTTATTACTACTGAAATAAAACAGCTATCTTTGTGTGAAGGTTTTAGAGGAGGACCTGACTCATCAAAGAAGGGAAAAGGACAGAACAAGGAGAGGTGACCATGAACAAGAGTCAAAATCTACAAATCGGAGAACTTTTTTTTTTGCCAACCTGAACCTCTCTTAACCTTATGAACAATCATAACCTATGGTGTGGCAGACACATAAATTGGAGCATTACAGGAAAAAATATTAACAATATCAAGTATTCATTTAGTAGAGACATTGATACAAAGTACAATTTTAACTGCCGTGTCTTGATCTGCAACCAAATGTTAAAGCAAATACCTATTTTTAAATACCTATACCATTTTATAATTTACAGTGACATATTTATCTACATTTATTGTTGGTTATTCTACTTGCAATTATTACATTTAATTGTAGTGTTTTACACTTACAGTAGCTTTTTCTTTTCCCTATTAAGGAACTGATGGTGAAGTTAACATTGTATGTTTTACTAGTACCTTGTGATAAAGCCACAAATAAAGCATATTATTGTTATAATGCATTTTTGGAACCACTGTTTTATTTTTTACTGTTCTATCAGTCCTAACAGTAACTTGATCAAAAAGTTGCATGATGTTTTACAACCTAGCTAATCTCAGTTGGCTATAGATTGATGTGTGTGTTTGCCTTTGGCAAGGCACAACTTATATTCTGTCTTATATATTTATTATTATTTCCCAACCCTAACTTCTCCCTCAATATTTGCACTACATAGACAATGTCTGTGTCAAAACATTCATCTTGGTCCCGATTGTGTTGCATGTATCTCCGCGAAGGGTAAGTTTTACGTTTAGGCATAATTTAAGTTTTTGTGGCCAAACGTTAAGTGTGTGTACGGGTCTGTGAATTTATGTAGTATTCAAGTTCTCTAAAGGGGAAGGCCTAGACCTTCAATCAACACACATTCAGTTGATTGGGTGAGTGACATCATGAAGTGATGTGCAGTCAAAGTGCCATGCCAGAACTAACTCTGCCAATTTGGGTCAAAATGCACAAATAGGCAATACAGATAGAACCACACCTGCCAAAGACAAACCTATCTAAGGGGAAACTCTCTGCATTGGAGAATCTAGCATAGCCAGGGGCGGTTTTAGGCACGGGCCGCCCGGGGCATTTTTTCATGTCACGTGGGGGGCGCACAAGCATTAAAAAAAAAGAAATCTCTGCGCGGTTTTCTCTTAGCGATCATTTCAGTTTGTGGGGAATTTCCATATTGGCGCCCCCTTCAGCACCCCTGCTTGCCGTGCAGAATTTTCGTTTGTCGCAGCCAGGTAGTAGCGGTGTTCGTTCTGGGGGCGCTCTGTCGGGGGGCGGCCGACGGGGTAGGCACACGATTTCTTCCTCCCAGGGGGGGGGGGGGTGAATTGCGATATCACTCTAGTTTACTAGTGTTGAAACAAGGTGGTTTCTGGATATGTTCAAGGTAGTATTATTGTAGGCAATATACCAACCTACCCACCCTAGAAGAAGCATCAAAAACAAAGCAGGACTTCTATTAGAAAGCTGGGATACCTGGTATTGTCAGGTGCATTGATGGTACCCATGTTCGTATTCAGGCCCCCTCCGATCAGGAATATTGTATGTAAATAGAAAGGGTTACCATTCAATTTATGTGCAAATAGTATGCAACTCAGACATGTCCATTATCGACCTTGTGGCAAGATGGCCTGGGTCAACTGATGCGCGCATCCTCCGAAAGAGTAGCCTGACGTTGTCATACTCATAATTCTAGTCAGAATATGAGTCTGAGAACTCTCCGTTGGGATTTGACTACAGGGCGTGTTTCAAACGAGCCTGGAAAACAAATGCCTCTTCGCTCAATTGGATAGATCTACAACCAATCAGAGCAACAGAGTATGTGACGTATGTTAAGCACCGCATAGTTGTTGTCAACAGAACTAAACTACAAGCAGACTTGAAGTATGCTTGAAGAATGAATACAAACGATTTTTGCCGATGTTGTAAAATTAATTTAAGGGTAGGGAGAGTACTTGTTCACAAGGTCAACATTTTTGAGCGAAACAATAAAGGGCAATGCATATACGAACAAGTTCTCCGTTTAGGATTACAACTCCATTGGGGCCAGTTGATAAATTTAATTTTTCCCGAATCCCGTAGGAAGGACGGCAAAAACATATTTTCCATCGACGAATGCCTTGATTGCGTCTCTCTGTTCCTCTTTCAAAATTAATGCGCTGTCGATGTCTTCTAAAACAGACTCGATGGCAGAATCATAACATCCCAGATCTCCAGCGGTAGCCATGTTTGTTCAAAACAAATTCAACTTAAGCGCTCTTTTGTGACGTGGGTGATTACGTTACTGTTGATCATCTGTCCATCATCGTATAAAGCACGCCCTGGCAATTTAATTGGTTCGCCCAGATTCTGGTTTTCTGTAGTTGGTCCCCAATACGAGACCCTCCAGACCCAACTTCCCGACCAAATTTTTTTGGAGGCGGGGAGAAGTTGGGCTGGCAGCCAGGCTACCGAAAGAGTGCCCTTAATCAGGAATTTTAGGCAGGGAGAGGGAATGGCATTCTCCTTGGGGATAGTGGATACCAGTGGCGGCTGCTGGTCTTTCAAACAGGGGAAGCTCATTTTTCGGCCTACATCATATACATTTTCAGTTCACTGGATAGTTCACCCCTACGACACTAGCCTAGCCTACTGTATGAATGAATGAACGATCTAACGAAAAAATATTAAACCCGAAGGAAATGTGGGAATTTGGTTCAACTGAAACAAGGAATGTGATGTATAATTTTATGAAATGTATGATGAAAATTGGCTAGCAATTCCGCCAAGCAAATACCAAGAAATAGGTTGCAGTAGTTTGTCTTTCAACTACAGTTACAAAATCCGTGATGGGACTGAGCTTGAATAGCTTCGGCGACTTTTTATAGTACAAAATCGCTGTCAATCAAAAGGAGATGCAGTCTTTCGACAGACCTTCCAATCATAGCGTAGAAGCCCAGTGTCCAGACCAACACACTCCTCCATTCACCCCCAGAGACGCTGAGCGTCCAGGGCGGGACATAATCGCAGCATTTATCTAATGACCGTATACAGGGCCGGCCCAAGGCAGAAGCGAAGTAAGCGGCTGCTTAGGGCCCCCGTGGCCACCAGAGGGCCCCCAAGAGCACATAAAATTACAGTTTAATGTATCATGTTTCTTTGATTAAACGCTGCCCTCGATTAAACGCCGCACCAAAAATGAATATAGTGTAATAAACGCCACCCCAGAAATACGGTAGGAGCAGCATGTCCTGAAATACCTAGTAGCAGCATGTCATTTTAATAAACATTCTGTTGTGTTGCATGCGTTTCAAATATCTAAACATAGCTACCTTATTTAGCAAATGACTGTAACTAGAATGGAATAGACATTAGAAGGGAACCTTACGGAAAAAAATGCCAGAAAATGTATAGCAGTCTAGCCTATTGCTAACGTCTGTCTAGATTATCTATTGAAAGAACTGGAGAGACGCAGGTGCTCTTGCGTTAGCAAGCTAAACTAGTTTACATGGCTACAGTAGGTAGTCTAGGTGTTTTCGTTATCTAGCTGTTCTTGAATCCTTACAAATCAGCACTAACAAAAAGCAAATGAGATAGAGCTAGCTAGTCTAACCATGGGCGTCAGCAGCATTTTGAGAGTGGGGGGGGACACATTTTGCGGGGGGGCCTGGGGGTTTCTCCCCTAGAATTCTTTTAAAGATGTAGATGCAATTTCCCGCATTCTGGTTCATTTACCACAACAAATACTACCATAGTTGTTATACATATACTGAGGGGCTGGACATTAAAATATTTTGAAAACTAAACTTCCCAATAATCAATGGGACATCTTCAACTACCTGTCACCTTTCAGCACTCACCTCAGCAACAGAGCTGTCTCCACTGCCCCTGCATGCTGACCCTGCCTCTGACTCACTCTCAATCTCAACCCCCTAGGCCAAAGCGTGGGGCGCGCCTCCCCTGGGGGGCCGCCAAAGAGTTGTAGGGGAGGCGCGCTAAAGAGTTTCGGCAATTTTTTTGTTGTTATTATTGAAAAAAAAAAAAATTCTGGAAAATAATAATTTGGTATATGTATGGAATATATATATTTTAATGTCATTTAATCACTCTTTCAGTCCGGACAGCATGTGAAGTATAGAGTACTTGACACAAAACATCTTTAGCTAGCAGTGACAGCAACTTTGCCGATAGAAAATGTCTGAACCCAGTAGAAAGCGCAGAAAATATGACTAGGTATATATAAAGTTGGGATTTTCTTGGATAGGGCCATCCGATGTTCAAAAGCCACAATGTGTGGTCTGCAAATAGGCTAACCCTAACTGAGGCATCATATCTCGTTGCATTACGTAGGCCTATTGCAAAGGCGGTAAGCCCCACAGCATCAGCGAAACGGGCAGCGCTAGGGAGGGGCTAGCAGGTGCTGTGTGACTGATAAGTAAGCTAATGGGCTACAGTAGGTTTTAATCTAAATAAGCACATTATCACACCGTGCATTAAAAAGTGCAGTTTTCAGTTGTCGCGCATGCTGTCTTTCTCAAACACAAGTGCCTGTAACCAAGTGTTTGCCATGGAGACAATAAACCATCATTTATTGTTGTGGAGGGAGTTAGCTAGATTAAGCTGATAAGAGAAGAATAAAATAGAAGGGAAAAAGATGCCAGGAGGAACTGAAAAAGACAGGTAAAAAAACAAAGATCTGTCACTTCATAAATCTAGGTTCCTGCAAGGGTGGGAAAAATGTTTTCTCTAAAGCCCTGAATCTTTCAGGTAAACATTTGGGTTGTAATTTCCGGAAAATATAAGAATATGAGTCCAACTTAATATTCATATTAGGCTAGGCTACATAAAGCAAAAAAAAAATATTTTGCACTGACATTAATGCACAACACTTCTCTGCAGGGAAAGGAGTGCTATGTATTTTTGGTACATGATAAAGTCAAGTGTTTTTTTTGGGGGGGGGCATCATTGTTACTTTCTTGAGCAATTAAATTTACATTTTACATTTATGCATTTAGCAGACGCTTTTATCCAAAGCGATTTCCAAGAGAGAGCTTTACAAATAGCCTATATCTCATGTTCTGGCTGTTTTGTGATATGCTTGGCTTTGCTGTTTTGTGATATGCATACCTAAAAAGAGCATACTATTTCTATACTAAAATAATATCTGCATTAGAATTATTATGACTATGATGATTTTTCATGAGGCTATTTTTGGTGCGTGTGATATGATATTGATATGTTGATCCCGTTTGCTCGACAACAGAAGTGGAAACAACCAATGTTATCATTTCAAATGATGTCTAGTCAATCTGTTGAAAACAGTGTTGTGCAGACACAATAGATTTATTTGTACGTTTTTATTTCAAGTCGCCACCTTCTATGTTTCAGTGAGTCATGTTGCGTTTTGCTCTGCAGCTTCACTCGTTGTAAACCAACCAATCAGCGCGCAGCTCATCTATATATTCATGAGCATACCATAGATAGAAGAAACCCTCGTTTTATTCCAGGGCTATTTCACAGGGTGCTTTAGGACACAGAACAGCACCCGGGACATTTTCAGCCCAATCAATGTTACATACCCTATTCGGAGACCTTAAGGAACATTGTAAAATACCCCCCCAAAAATCATTCTATGACCCTGTTAAAATGGGGGAGGCCCCGGTGACTTGATGTTCTCTCAAGGGAGGCTCGCTGTCTTACACTTTGAAAACCCCTGCCCTAGGCCATATCAGGAGACATGGAGATGCATTGAGCATTCTTTCATATTGAAAATTGAAATAAGCTTAATGTAGATTGTTCATATGAAGATTTCTGAGATGTAAATCATGTTATCAACATATCAAATTCACCATTGGAATAGGTTTAGACGCCTAATAATTATGTAGGCTACATACAAAATTTGCATCTCCCTAAAGCATGACTGTACAGTTCAGAAATTGTCAAATGTGTGTTCAAACCTGTAGTCTTTTCCACAGATCACATCCTTAGGATGTAAGCTTTCAGAAAATACATGGTTTAGGTGGTTGAATCAGTTTCCCTAAATGGCACAGCCCAAAAAGTTTCAGCCATATACTCCATTTACCAATACCGAATTTATTATGCATGGGCAGCATACTAATATGGAGAGAAGGACGTGTCTCTTGTCTCATTATTATAACCTTTATTTAACCAGGAGAGACCCATTGAGATTAAGAATCTCTTTTTCAAGGGAGACCTGGCCAAGATAGCCAGCAGCATACATACAAATATAGTTACAAAAATACAAAAGGAGACAAAATATAGGAGTTAGATAACATCCTGAGGGTATAAGCTTTCAGAGGATATATGGTTTTAATGGTTGAATCAGTTTTGCCTTCATGTTACAGACTACATGTAGCAATGAAATTCTGCGAATCGACAAATTTACAAGTTAAGCAACTTTGTTTAATTTGGATTAAAAAATGTGGGTTTTTCTTTGTTCTTTTTTTTCAGTCTAGCATGTTAGCTAAGGTTAACTCCAGATTAGCTCACGGTTGTTATGACATCCCTGGCCCACCCCTTTAGGCACATATAGTAAATAGAAATTCTGAAAATCAAAATACACTCACTTATTTGGAACACTCAATATTTTTTTTAATCCCGAAACAAACTCTTATTGCACTATGTTGCTTTACTCCTTCTTCCTCTTCTTCCTGGCCACCTCCTACAATGACTCCAGAGCATCCGTCTGGCTGCATTCATTGTCTTATCAACATGTTTGAGACGTGTCTGCCTCTCTTTGGCCAGAGCAGTGGTCTTGGCCTTCTCGGCACTTTAACATGTAGCACTGCAGCCTTACTCCGCCTGCCTCTTCTGCTTTGCCTCCATCCTCTTCTCTCTGTCGGTCTTGTCCCTTCTCCCTGCAGCCCTAATGTGAACATGCCAATGCCATGTCTTACCCTTAGCACATATTTCACAGTCTGCACTGCATCAAAGGTGGAGCTCTTCATTTTCGATCTTTTAGTGTCAATCACATATCCCATGAGACTATAGGAGGTCTCTACCCGTGGCCCAGGAAAGATGAAGAGGGCACCTCTGATAACCTGGCTGAGAGCTGGATACTTCCCCAAACTCATGACATGGGCCCACCACTTCACAATGTCATCTTCATACTTGGCCAGGTTGGGGTCCACATTGTACCTAATGATCTCCTGGTTGATGTCACTCTAGGGGCACTAAAGGTTTCATGATCCTAGCCAACTCCTTCAGCTGAGTAACAGCTTGGGAATGGCCCCTCAACACAGGATTAATGAAGGACAAGGCCTGTAGGGTCTTACTTGTTGAGCGGTACTTTGTTCTACTTGCCTTTGTAAGCTGTGTATGCCTTGGTCACCTTCCCAATAAAAACCATGATTATCTGCAACTCATAACATACCAAAAACATGTTTATCCTGAGGTCCTACCCTAGTTTCATGGCTGCAGCACAATGGCAAGTTTCTCAATACTGGCCCCCCCTCCCCCCCCCCCCCCCCCCCCCCAATGAAATCAGGATTTGTTCAAACCATCATCAAATTAGATCATGTTTGATCATATACTTCACTGTTTATGTAACATTTATGGTGCCATCATGCAGGACTGTAAAATCATAATTAAAAAATGCCCAAATCTTTACTTTTCTAAACAATTAATAAAAATACATTTTACATTTACAAGATGAATACAGAGTTTAATATTTTTGCAAAACTGTATCATAACCGAGTGCAAATAGTTTACTTGCCCCTTTCCAACGTACTGCTAACTAACCAACAGCAAGCAAAGTCAAGGGCAATATTTCTAGACGTTAAGCATTGTAAATCAGTTTGTCACTCACTTTCGTTTAAATGCTTCTCAGTGACATCAGTGAAAAAGCTGGTGTTGTACCACCTGATGCACGGCTCTCTGGATAGGCACCCCATCGCGGGTGTGCGCGCGAATCACTCGGAATCAAAAAGTGAAGGATTTCGTCTTGATATCGCAAACAAACGAAAGGGAGACAGAAGTCTCACATAACATTTTCTTTGTTATAGAATTCTTATTCTCAACACAAAATCTTTAAAATTCGTATAGAATTCTTATTCTCAACACAAAATCCTTAAAATTCGCGAACCAACATTCTTGCTCCACGACATCGCATTCTGAGGAAATACACCCTAGCTATGATTACCAAAGGAAATGTATTTTGTGTAGCAGGTTCAAAGTATTTCACATGGCTCTTCATACTAATGTATAGGTTCAAAGGCATGCAATTTTAATGCAGTTAGCTTGCGCGTAGGGTGGGTTATCTCCAGTGTTGTGCATGAACGCGTTCATTGAACGATGAACTGAACGAAACTTAATGACAAATACTGAATTGAACGGTGAACACGTTCATATTATCGGAGGTCTAGCTAAAACGTTACGGAATGTTTTCCTTCTCTTAAGGACTGACGCTGTCAAAAACGAATGCTTGCACCATGTAGTTGCTCAGTGCCCGTAAAATGTTTGCTATGTAGACAAACCTAAACTAACTAACTCGACTTCGCACTACGTTACCCATGATTCATTCCACACACATGTAGACCAAACAAGCAACGCTATGTTACTAGGTAACGGAAGCTAACTAAAGCTGGCTAGGGCTGCGTTCGAAATGTCTTAAAATGCGTCCTTCCTTCCTTTTAAGACAGCGAGGTCTGTTCGAAATTTCTTAAATCTTCTCTTCCTGTCTAATAAGATACCTTAAAATACGTCACAAACGGTCATTTTTTAAGAGAGCATCTGAGCTGCCTTGCTGTCTTAATGGCGGCACGTATTACCCATAAGTCTGTGCGCCAGAACCCAAATCAGATTTTATTTTTTAAAGATGGCGACCGAAGTTCACAACAAAAGTGTTCATAAATGTAAGTTTCTTTGCTTTTTTTGCTTATTTTATTGAAAAGTTACCGAGAAATAAACAGTTTACTATGTAATTATGCCATGATTTATTAACAAAAATAGTCTGAATTCGTTAGCGAGGTATCCGTTAGCCAGGTCGCTATCGGTAGCTGAATATTGTTAACGGGCTTGCTAACGTTGGCTCTGGTATTTAGCACTATCTGTATTTAATTCAAGATAGTTAAGAAAGTGAACGGTTGTTTATGATGTGAAATTGTAAATGTGCACTGTAACTGCACACAAAATGTACTGTAAAAAGAACCTGCTATTTAAAAATATATCAAGGTGTCTTACCAACGCTAACTGTCAGTTGGTTGCTGTTAGCTAACTGTTAGCTGTAGTTCGTCAGCAAGATAGCTAGTTAAGAAAGTGAACGATTGTTTATGTTCTAGAAAATGTGCATTGTGACCCCATACAAAATGTACTGTAAAAATAATCTATTTAAAAATATCAAATGTTTTTCATAATATTTTATATCTATGTAGGGTCTTCAACAGAGGTATGTTCGTTCATCAAGGCCAGAGGGGAGGCAGAGCACCTTTTTACGGGCCACAAAAACAGTGCCATGGATGGATGGAAGTAAGTACTCCAAAGGCACTCTTCAGCCACAGAGCTACATATCATATACAATTGGCTGTCTGTTCAGACAAGTGCTCGATACACTCTTCAGCCACAGAGCTACATATCTCATACAATTGGCTGTCTGTTCAGACAAGTGCTCGATACCATTGGCCTGCGGGCGTGGTCAGCCCACTTCAGGCCCGTAAGAAGTGGGACAACTTAAAAACTAAATAGAACTATTTAGATAGTCACACATGACCTACCATTGGAATACTGCATGCACCGTTGTGGTATTTACTGTAGTATTTATCTGTAGGAGCTGAAGTGCCCACCTACGGGCACGGGGACAGACAATGGGGAGGATACGGCTGCCTCGTGCCCATGGTACTCTGCCATGGATGAGCTGCTTGGCCAGAGGCCCGCCATTGTACCACCCATACTGCGTGCCTCTTTGCCCTGCAGCTCATCCATGGCAGAGCCCAACTCTATGGGTGCCGTGTCCTCCTCACCAAGAAGTGCGTCTTCCTCACCACCGGTAGAGGAGAGCAGCCAGGAGGTTTCCAAGAAGAGGAGATACAGCTTGGCCTTCGTGGGAGAAATGATGGAGAGGGCGGAGGCCTTGGAAATCGAAAGGCAGCGGAGAGAGGTGGAGCGGCAGGAGAGGGCCGATGTTCGATTGGACAGGCTTCTGGCTGTGATGGAGCGGTTGGCCGAAAAATAAAAAATTATAAACATTACCAATTATACATTTACAGCATTAGTTTTTTTTAAAATAAGTACATGTAAATGATGAGACAACAACAGAGTTCAGATAAGTTAAAATAAGTGTATTTTATTGGAAAGCTCCCCAAGCAAGCACAAGGGCAACAGTGACGAGGAAATACTCCCATGTAGGAAGAAACCTCGGGAGGGCCCAGGCTCAGGGAGCGACCACCCTCCATGGTCATTTGTGTGATTGAGTGTATTGAGTAAGGTGGGTGGAGTGAGTGCGGTGTTTCAGGCTCCTGTCTGTGTTCCTGCAATGACATGAATGGTGTTATAACTTTATTAATGTAATTACAATGCATCAATCAAATAACTATATAACAATGTATTAATCAAATAACTATATAACAATGTATTAATCAAATAACTATATAACAATGCATCAATCAAATATCTATATAACAATTTATTAATCAAAGAACTATGTAACAATTTATCAACAATAATCGTGTCCAGAGGGGAGACACTGAAGTGCGGACAGCTGATCTGCAATGCTGTCTCGCAGGGCACCACCACTTGATGTTTCGCCATGGTCCTCTCCCCCGACGGGCTCCTCAGGGTCCTCTTCATCCACCGATAGGACATCATCATTGCCCAGACATACATTGTGAAGCACAGTGCAACACACAATGACATCTGGCACAAATGAGACGTCCACCTCCAAGGCACAGAAAAAGATGGACCTCCACCTGGTCTTCATCATGCCAAAAGCCCGCTCAATTATGGAACGAGCTCTGGCATGATGCGCGTTGAACCTACAAGTGTGGGGAAAAAATTAATGACATGTAATTAATCTACTTAATCTCTGTGTCATTGCAATTAAAATCACATATTTTAATGTACCAACCTCTGTTCTGCCACTCCCCTGAGTGGATTCTTGTATGGCGTGATGAGGGATATGGGCCTCAGCTGACAGGGGTACCCCCCATCACCCAACAAGAAGGTATCAGGGGGTGGGTACGCGGCAGACTGGAACAGGGGGCTGTGCCTCAGGACCCGGGTGTCGTGGACAGAACCTGGATAACCCACAAACACATCGATGAAGTGCCCTGCATGGTCACACACCGCCTGCAGCTGTATTGAATGGAACAATTTCCTGTTGAAATAATCCTGGCCATGGGGCTCTCCCGGGGACTTGATACGAACATGGCAGCCGTCAATGGCTCCCATGGTCCTGGCAAAAACCCCATGCCTAGCCAGTCGGGCAAAACCCTCTGATACTTCTCTCTGCCCCTCTGCAGTGGAAGGCAATCTGATGACTCTTGGCATCGCCACGACTACACAGTCACAGACCCGATGGACAACGTTGTGCACTGTGGTCTTGGGCATGTCGAATGGCCTCGACACCACGCGGTACGACGCACCTGTTGATAGAGCAATTCACAGTTTCTGACAATTAATATTTGTTGAGTATATTAACAGGGAGTCAGGTGGCTGAGCGGGTAGAGCATCGGCTAGTAATCTGAAGGTCGCCAGTTCGATTCCCGGCCGGTGCACATGACGTTGTGTCCTTGGGCAAGGCACTTCACCCTACTTGCCTCGGGGGGAATGTCCCTGTACTTACTGTAAGTCGCTCTGGATAAGAGCGTCTGCTAAATGACTAAATGTAAATGTAATATTGAGATTGAAAATGAGCCTCTTGGGCACATTCCAATGCCTGAGGGCCCAGGTAAGACGTACCGCTGGCCAGCCAAAACAGCAACACCAGGACCTCTATGGTTGGCCCCCATCCATGGCACCGCTCCTGGTTGAGCAGCTGCAGCAGACTAGTGATGGAGGCTCTGCTGAGCCGGAAATCAGGGCGGGTGTCTTCCCCAGCAAAATAACGCCGGAGAAGGGGCAGTGCCATGTTCAGGCTGGCATACCGTACACCACCCTGAAATTGATGACATGTAAACAATGTTAAACAGTTGTTCATCGAATATGCTATTTATTTAAATTCATCCATCCATGTGCACAGACAGTGCACATTAATGAACAAAACTAACAAATTAACTGACAAAAAAATGTTAATTAAATGTTAATTAATTAAAATGAACAAATTAACTGACAGTGCACATTAATGAACAAAACTGTAAATATCACATAATGGTTGTACGGTGATAATTGACATTTTACTATAATCACGGATAGTATGAAGCTATCGTGAGCGACTACTGTATTTACCTCAGAAAGGTAAGGTCGACGGTAGCTAGCTAGATGCTGTACGTGGTGATTGTGTCTCGACGATAACTACACACATAACTACATAGCAGAATTATGTCACACACGGCGATAATTGACATTTTACTATAATCACGTATTTTCAAAATGATATTTTAAAAATCTACCTCAAAGGAGTATGCTGCCAACATCTCCATCCTTGCGCGGTAGGCTCTGCGCTGAGCCCTGTCCTGCTCCATTCGGCACCTCTCCTCCTCCATCCACTCCTGCATAAGCTCATGAACAATGTGCACCATTCTCGCCATTTTTAGAGTATTTCAAACCTAAAACTAACTAAATTAAAGTTTCTCTTAATAACTTTATGTAGATTACCTTAATTTAGCTTACCTTACAGTACTAGCTAGTACCTAAGCTAACCTAGCTTACCTTGCGGTAACTTAAATTACCGCAACTTTACCTCAAACTACTTTATGGAATCTAACTTAATTTAAATTTTAGCTAAATTTAAGTTTAAATACGACTATAACTTGACCCTAGTGTGACAATAAACTTGAGTGATAATGAATTCTCGATATCATTTGAAAGGCACTTTGAAACCGCTGGTCGCTGGAAGATGCAATGCAAATGACTGCCGTCTGACAGAGAGCACGAGTGCGAGCGCTTAAGTACACGCAGCGCGATGACGTACATCCTGTCTTAATAGGCCGTTCGAAAACAACGATTTTTAAGATACCTTCCCCCGAAGAGAGCTGTCTCGTTAGACACCTGTCTAGTAAGACATCAAGGATTAAGACAGCTGTCTAAGTTTTCGAACACAGCCATGGTTCCGTTTCGGAAATTTAACTCGGTTGGGAGCGTCGTAAATATTTAGAACTTACGATCTAGGCACCATGACCATGTGAATGCATTAATGTCACAAATGAAATGACACAAATGACATAGGCTATATGATATTTTTTTTATACCTTAACAAAATTGGAAAATACAAATGTAAACAAATCTTTTTTGTGCAATTTAGTCCAGTGCTTCTGTGGCTTTCGGTGGTTGTTTATGTGGCTTGTCCATATATTAAAGCAATAAATATAACAAATAATACATTATTTATATAGCCACATATTAAAATAAGAAAATAAAGACACATTTACATTTCGCTATGGCTGCAGATGTCATGTGCTGTTGTAAACAATGCAACTAGTGGAGGCGGTAAGGTGCTCAGTGTTGCCAGATTGGAAATGCCGAAGTATCGTATAGCTACCAAAGGCTCAATTTAAATTGAAATTTTAATTATCGTATTTGGAGGATAATGATGACATTGATTACAATACAATACAAACTCCCAGACGTTTTTGGAATCCCTGCCGGACGCATTTTTAGGTCTTGAAAAGAGGACATGTCCGGGTAAAAGAGGACGTCTGGTGATAAAAAACAAGTTAAGTATTTAATTTGCAATTTCCGCATTAAAACTATGAAATGAACTGAACTATGAACGCGTTCAGAGTTTAAATGGTGAACTATGAACATGGACGATTCATATTGACTTGTATGAACTGAACTTTGAACGAGTTCATGAGAGGTATGAACGTGTACAACACTGGTTATCTGAGACAGGTCAAAAACAACAGCCTTCTGATCCAGAATAGGCTATCAACTGTCCTGAAAACGGACCAAAGGTTCACATGCCTATAGCCTACAAAAGACAAGTACTAAAAACCATGTATCAATTATGTATCAACATCAAAAGAAAGGTTCTCACCATCAAATAATTTTTAAGATAGGAAATATTACTCTTATTGTTTAAGTCAATTAAATAAATGAAAAAATAAAACATAATAATCCCCCACCTACCATGGACTATTTTGTTTTCAGACCTGTCCAACCTATACACACACATGTATTGGTATTACATTTCTGCTATTAAATGTACATAATGCTGGGGTAGAAGGGAAGAAACTTATGCGGGAGGAAGCATTACATGGCAGGCCTTGTTTTCCATTTGATGTAAATGCAATGCACCCCCTGCTCACTCTGACTAGGAAAGGGTCACATGCCTGAAACTTACTCTGTGACGCCCACCTGTGCCCCCTTCAGGCTTTGCCCTGCCAGTGCACGGGCAGGACCTGAGCCTAAGTGCTTTATTGTCTGCACTTGTATTTAGGGTGGGGCTATAAAAGGGTTTCTCTTTCTCTCAGGGGGCACTTCTTTTCGGTTCTTGTAGGTGCTATTTTGATGTTCTCTCTCTGACAGGCGCTTTGACTTCTTTTTCAATCTGTCCCCCTTTCTATTTCTTTAGCTCTCACTGTCTCATTCATTTATATAAGAAACTGATGTATTCATTCACCCATTCATGCACGACTTTGAACATTATCTTTTTCATATCCCTATTTGATTGTTTATTGATATTGGTAGTGATGGGGGAAACTAAGCTTTCCGAAGCAACAAGCTATTTGACACAAATGTGTCGAAAAAGTATAGCTTTTTTGAAGCAGTTGATACATCTTCTTCATGGGGACATCTGCTGGTCAAAATATGGTACGGCAACTGTATTGGAGCGATGGAAGGAATGGATGGAAGTCCTCGAGACGTCAGTCTCACAATCGTCATTGACAACTTGATAAATAATGGTTATGTAACAAATGTGTCGATGTGTAAGTGTCAAAAATATGTTATCATATATCTAGTTGTATTATAAACAACGTCTTTGCTATTTTACATTCATAATATTTATGTTCCGGTTCTTATAGCATTATTCTTCTGAAGAGTTAGGTTCAATATGGCCTCGTGGTAAGAGCTCTGCCTTAAAGACTGATCTTGCAAGTTCGAATCTTGGTGACCTCATTTTAGTATATGCTAAATGAATGAATTATTATTTGATAATGTAGACTATCAGCTCAGGTTTTGGAACATGCTTTTGCAATCGGGAAAGGGATGGACACATTTGAAGGCTGGTAAAACTAGAGAAAGATGTATGTGCTTGTGTACACCTACTCTCTCACATCTCACATTAGTATATATCTCTGTCTGGCAATCTATCTGTATATCTGGTTCTGTCAATGAATGTATTCTACAGCGTCCGTAAATAGGCCTATGTCTCCTCTCTATAACCTTCGAATATTAGTGATTTCTGATGTCTTTTGACGTTTGAATAAAACACCATTTGTCTCAGATGCTCGGATTTTCCTCACTCACCTACCTGTAAAAACAAATACAGGTCAAGGCTGCAGCCTGAGGCTGATATGACCCTCTTCTTGACAACCTCCATCCGTCCAAGGTTAGATAAGTTGTGTGCAACACATCAGGGTCAGACATCTCACTAATCTGGGAGTATGTGTGCCATCAACACCCCACAACTTCTCACCCTAAAGGCCGATTTATACTTCTGCGTCTCCGTTAACGGACAGACGCACGCACGGAGTCGGACGGACTGGTTGAATTTATACTACTCCGACGGCTATGCGTGCTGAAAGCAATTCACCGCCAGAACAGTAGATGGCGCTGCACTGCAATGCTAGCTAGGTTATCGAAAAGTCTGAGCAAATTTACAAATTAGCCGTTTCATCAATAAAATAAGCACAATTTCAGCAACTATACTGCCCATTTCTCGTCACATTTTAATTCAGATGCTGATTTACATGTACTGTTTAGCTGAAATAAGAGTTGTAAAAACTTACAACAATGGCGGTCAAAGGATTCTGTTCTCTTGTTGGTCACGGCAACCCCGCCCCCACCCCTGACGCAAGCGGGTCTTAATACGGACCAATCACTACCAAGGGGTATTCGTAAAATGACGGACGGACAGACGGATGGTCAGGAAAATCGTGAGGTGCACGGAGAGCTCAGCGAGTGGCTCTGCGAGGACACGCAGAGGGCGTTTCTTGACGGAGAGGGCGTTCCCCGTATGCGTGTGCGTAAAAACGCAGAAGTATAAATCGGCCTTGACTCTAAATAGATCTTTTTTTTTTTTAAGGAACGTGAATATTAATTAACTTAATCGAAATACATATGAACATATCAGAAACATTCTTAACATTATAAATCGTACAATTTTAAAGAAAATAAACAAATGAAATACAATGATTGTGGATATACCGCAAAATCTCACAGGGCTACACACAAATGGATTGAGGATTCACTGTCCCTTTTATATGTATGTTTAAAATAAAAACATTCATCTGTCAATTATTTTAATACGTTGTTATTAATTGTCAGCTCAGTGATGTATGCAAGATATATGTTTATAAATGCCAGTGGCACGGCCACCCTGTACCTTGCTCATGTTAAAAATATAAATTTTAATGAATACATGAACCTGTGTCTTATTTGAATAGCTTATTGAATGCACAATAGCAGGGAAGCTATGTTTTTACATGGCAATAGGCCCAGTATAATAAACATAAATGTCTGCAATTTATATAGTAGGGGGTCCCTAACTCCATCTCGCCATCAGTTTGGGGGACCTTGGCCTGAAAAACGTTGAAGACCCCTGTCCTAAAGCAATGCAAGGGTAGCATATACATTTGTCTCTCAGTGTTATACACACAAATAAGGGAGTATCACCATAAACTTAAAGGGGCGATTGACTGGGTTTTTGGGGTATTTCACACTGTTCCATAAGGTCTCCGGATAGGGTATGTAACATTGGTTGGGTTGAAAATGGCCCGGGTGCTGTTCTATGCCCCCTGATAGATCCTCTGAAATGTTCCCGGGAAAAAACACTATCTTTTCTCCTTTTATGGTATGCTCATTAATATTTAGATAAGCTGCGCGCTGATTGGTTGGTTTTCAACGAGTGAAGCTGGGGAGCAAAAATCGCAACAAGGCCAACAGCAGCACTCACTGAAACACCGAAGGTGGAGACTTGAAATAAAAACGCGCAAATAAATCTATTACGTCTACACAACACTGTTTTCAACAGATTGACTACATATCATTTGAAATGATAACATTACTTGTTTCCACTTCTGTTGTTGAAGCAAACTGGATTGACTTGGGTGGTAGAACGTTAGGCTACAGCTTAGTGTCCAAACCAACTCGGCTTCAGTTAGCTAGCTCTAGATATCTTGCTGAAAAATAACCTGACAAAGATCTGGACAAACATGCATCGTGAATTGTATTTACATGACACAGGTTATTTATTTGAATGAAACACCTGACACAACACAACATGAAACAACGTTAGCCCCATTGTCAATAAACTAGGCTAACTTATCACACATTCTACCTATGCTCTTGCGTTAGCATGCTAAACTAGTTAACATCCCTGCTATTGTCTAGGTGTGTCTAGTAACAGTTACTACCAATGCTAACGTATCCTGTATCTCCCTTACAAAAAAGAAGTATACTTCAAGTTTATTATGTAAGTATACTTAGCATAAAAAGTATACTATTATCATGTTACTTAAAGTATACTAGCAGTGTACTTATTTATCTACTATCTTTGTACAAGTAAACTGAATTGGCCCACTTTTTAGGTCATTTGGTACACTTTAAAGTACAATTATAGTGTATTTTAAGGTTTACTTTTAAATACTGTAAAGTAACCTGTGTAGTGCACTTTCAGTTCATCAAGTATACTTCCTAAAGAGCCTCAAAGTATAATTTGCAATACTTTCAAGTGCACTTTCAATTAATGTAAGTACCTCAAGAAGTAAACTTAATTAATATAATTTTACTATAACTAACTAATAAATAAAAACATTTAGGAGCCCCTCAGCAGCTCAGATCTTGCATTACATGGCGAGAACGGGGGCATTCTAAAAGTCACACTGCACATCCTGAAAGAAGCTACTTACTGTGAAGGCTTCAACAATGAAAGAATCCAACTCTTCTGATGAAACGGAACGGTCATTTAACTCATGGTTACGATGGTAAACCAGCACAACAATGACAATTACCACGCAACAAAACACTACATTTTAAGCAGACACATTTAAAAAACGAAATTCATGAATTGACATTTGTATTTCGAACAAACTGCAAACTTATCAGCTATTTTGTACACTATTTACCGCCTTGCATCGTGGGAATTGACTAGTCAATGAGTAACACTATCTTCATTATTTCACGTCGTTATTTCGTTCTTCAGTCAGTTTGACAGTATAACCTTCAAATTCTCAAGTAGCTTTTTCATTTTTTTTCCCATTAATACTCCAATTGATAATTATTAGTATAAGAGTATAGGGCTTCAGAATGTTTTGGCAGTAATTAAGGTTACAGCTTCAGTAACAAAAAAAGATTCAATGTGCAATGCATAATAGATTCATAGACATGAATAATTAGAATGAGATGGATCTAAAAAATGTAACCTGTAATGTACTTTAAAATTATTTTGACTGCTTTTGCTATATTAGCTTTTGCTAATATTAGAATACGTACATCTTACTCCAGAAGAAATGTATACCATTTTCTGTTTCTAAGCATACTTAAAGTATATCAAAAGTGAACTATTTTTAAAGCATACTTAAAAGTATATCAAAAGTGAACTATTTTCTAAGTATACTCCTTAAAAGTATATCAAAAGTGAACTATTTTCAAAGTATACTTGTTAAAAGTATATTAAAAGTGAACAATTTTCTAAGCATACTTCTTAAAAGTATATCAAAAGTGAACTAAAAGTGTACTATCCATATTTTAGTATACTTATAGTATGCTTTAATATACTTCTTTTTTGTAAGGGCTAGCACCTGCCTTTCTCCAGTTCTTTCAAATAGATTATCTAGACAGGCGTTAGCAATAAGCCAGACTGCTGTTCGTTTTCTGGCTATTTTTCGGAAGCTTCCCTTCTAATGCCGACTACAGCTAGTCTAGCTAGAGTCATTTGATGTGTGTAGAAACGTATTTAGCATTCTACCTATGCTATATACAGGACATGTTAGCATTGCTAATAACTGTTGCCACAACATCATATTGTCCTTACAGCTTGCGGTTGCAATCAGCATACGGTCGGAACAGCATCTCTTTCCAGGTTTAGCTTCCTAGCAAATCCTGCTTGAAATTGTCCAAGGTTGTCAAAACTGTCTTGGGTGAAATGTTCAGAGCAAATAAATGATTGAGTGTCGAACTTCGCCGGGATTTTCTCATAGACAACAGCAGCCATGCCTGTCGAATGTTTGGCTCCTTGGGCAGACTGTGAGTGTTACCCTTCCTTGTACAGCCTGAAACACAGCATTTACGACCGTGGTCCATTTTCAATAGCTTTGTTATAATTCAAAACGTTCTTCTTTGTAATTCCTTATAAGTAGCCTACACAGAGCAGCGCACAGCTAAACTAGTATCAGAGATAGACGCTACCTCGGGCTGGTCTGGATGAAAATTTTGGGACGTGACAAAGATACAGACCAGAGCCAAAAAGGGCGGTCCCCCGTCCTACGTCACACCGGTGACTTTGTTGAAAAGCTAACGTTTTACAGCCACATTTTTTCTTTTTTAGATTTGCATAGGTATGAGGAGTCAATGGACTTTGATATTCACTGTATGTTCATTTTACCCAACGAACTGTCGTTATTCAACTATGACAAGGTAAAATCGGTTTTGCAATCAATTTTACAATGCCCCTTTACAATGCATCCATGGCCAGGATAAGATAAGAAAATATGACATTATTTTAAAAGTCAGAGACATCGGGCCTAACTACGTACTGCACTGGGTTCGATCCTGCCACCTCTGACATCCCAAGCGCCGCCACTACCAACTACGCCAACGAAAAGCTGGATATCTGGTGATGTGGGTGGCCTCTTAGTTACCTGAGGAATGAGTTTCACCGATACACACTGGCTACATCTATGAACTACTTGTTCTGAGCAGGTGTTGTCAGTGAACAGGCTGTAAAACTGTTGGTTAAGAGACTCGTGAAAAACTTATGCTAATTATCTGGGAAACATTTTTTAACAGCAGTCAAGTTGACATTGTTTGTGTCAAACAAGTTGTGAATTTGTTTTAACATTAAAACAGGAGATCACGACTGTGCTCAAAGTGATGCTCGAGCTCCTGCGGTTTGTTTTGTAAGTGAACAAAACTTTCTGAAGACGTAGCAGAATCACAAAAAATTACAGGATATGCTTTTTTTCTATTGGTTGTTCCATTCAATCTTACCCAGATACAATGGTGCCAATTTCCGATTGGCTATAGACCCTTTCTTTTTTTGATTGGCTGATAAGTGGCAGGCTCGACTAAGAACTCCAGGTGAGACCCGCTTGACTGCCAGTTCCATAGTGAGATGAATTTTGGTTGGGTGCTGTGGCATATTAAATATATTATAAATAAAGAAAAACCTCTGTCATTCTCAGACAAAACGCCCTAAAACTAAACGCCGTCAGAAAAACCTCTGTCATTCTCAGACAATCTTTTCTGAATCTTGGTTTGAGAGCGTTTTGTCTGAGAATGACGGCGTTTGGTTTGAGAGCGTTTTGTCTGAGAATTATGGCGTTTGGTTTGAGAGCGTTTTGTCTGAAAATGATGGCGTTTGGTTTGAGAGTGTTTTGTCTGAGAATTATGGCGTTTGGTTTGAGAGCGTTTTGTCTGAGAATGACGTAGGTTTTTCTGACGGCGTTTAGTTTGAGGGCGTTTTGTCTGAGAATGACAGAGGTTTTTCTGAGACTGAAGCCGTTTCGCCTGAGTCTGACGACTTTTGGTCTGAGACTTGACACCTTTTCGTTTGAGTCTGACAATTGAGTCTGAGATCTGAGGATGTCCAAAAATGAACACCGTACATCACAATAGGGTTGCTATAAGATTGTGTGTAACTGAAACTAAGTTGATACAAAAATAACACCTGCAAGATATAATTAGATAAGATAGCTGTGACATGGACAGAATTTTCCTCCTTTTCTGTAGACTGAGAGGATATCAGTATCTGCAGGTAACATGCCAACTAACAACATGCCTCTCTGGAATAGATCACTTTATTGTTGTTGTTTAGAATGGAAGCTCATTAAAGAACCGGCTCAAGCTGCCAACGTTTTCAAAGAGAATATGCTAAGGGAACATGCAACTGGGAAAACTCAGAATGAAGATGGACATATGGGTCTCTGAATAGGACAGGGAACGGGAACTTCTCTCCTTCTATAAACAGCAGCAAGAATGGGCATCTCCACTTAATTGTACTCTTGCTGGTAAGTAATATAACGTTTGTAATATACAGATATCAGTAAAGTTTATACCATTTAAGTATCTTATATGGAATTGTTAAATGGGAGAATGGAATCCAAAAAGTTAAATCATTGATGACCACTAATGAAAATAGGCCGTGCACAATATTCTCCTGTAATCAGGAAGAATCAATACTAAGGATGCTTTTTTAGAACTACAGCTAACAGAATATTGACTATTTTTTCCCTTGCTTGTTAAATGCTACCTAATATAGTTAGCTGTACTAGTCAGACACTGTTTTTCCACTGTGTTGTTATCAGTATTTTATTTCAGGAGATGTTGCTTTCGGAGAGGGAGTGAAGCGGTACTTTCTGTCAACAACGATATCCAAACTCCAGTTTGGATTCATTCTAGATCTTGGTAAGTCTCTTACTATTTTGAAGGTTAATATGTCTTTTTGTAATGTATTTCAGACGTTAATTGTTGTGACTTTATCACCTGCTCTCTTGGTTCTTTACAGGAGGAATGGGCCGAACACTGCTATTAGAGGGTGAACCTGACCATCTTGTTCCAGCAGCATCAGAGACACTTATTGAAAGCAACCTCTTCCGGGTTGCAGGAAGGATGTTGGCCCACACCTCTCTGCATGACGGGCACCATGTCACAGGATTAAGTTTTGCTGTAATTCATGTACTGTTCAATGGGGACCATGAAATGGCCACTGTTGTTACAGAAGACCCGATCTGCACATCAGGAGCATTATAAAACTGGTATGTAACATAAACTAAACTTTGCCTTGCAAAAATGATTGTTTGGGCAAATATAACTGGTTTTGATTCTAGCTTGAAAATGGAAGAACTTACTCCGGAACAGAAGGACACTGTTTCAGATTTCAGATCTTTCCATGTCTTGGGATCTTCCGGCAGTCACCAAAACAAATCGGAGTTGGCTACATAACAAACTTCTACTCCATGCAGTGAGTTCCTGCTGGTCAAGTGACAGAAATCATTGCTGTAGTTGTTGAAATGATAGAAAGTGTTGTGAATCCTGTCTTATGTTAACACTAGCAGAGATGCAAATGGTCAAATTTTAGTGGTGAAATTCATGCTATGAATACTTAATGATATTTAGTCTTTACCCATAAAAATGTAATCCTTTATCAAAAAAATCACACATTGAGAGAAGCTCAACAACCCACGTCTGGTTTTGTGATTTTGCTTTTTGATCATCTACTTTGAAAAGGTGATAGTCAAGAGTTCACCGCTGTTAACTTGTTATATTTACAGTTTTTTAAGCATTCGAGCACTAGGCACCAGTTGCTTAAAATTAGAAAGTGGAATTTCCCAATTCATCCTATGTCTTAAGCAGAACAGTTATGTCAAGTGTGCATGAAGCACTGCATATTCTCAATCACAGACAAACTGGGACTGTAGACAGGACAACTAGCACTGTCTAACTTCTTATCCAGGTAGAATGTGATTTGTTGTAAAATCAAGGAAAATCCCAGTAAAATACACATATGAATGGCGGCATACATTATTTTTAAATGTGTCTCTTAGGTCACTATGAGGACCATGCACCAAATTAAACAGTTAAGAAAGTGACTGAAAGATGTGATTTCATTTCATTTTTATTAGGATCCCCATTAGTGGCCCATTTAATGGCAGCGAATCTTCCTGGGGTCCTCTTTAAAATATTCACAACATAACATTACACAAAGCAATAACAACACAAATTACAATCAAAAGAATTCAAACATTGCAATTACATTCAAAATATTATCAAGTGAAAGAAAGAACATGACAGTTTCCAGCTTTCACAAGGTCATTTGTAGCAATTCCTGGGTTACTGTCCTCTTAAATGTATATTTGTTCTGAATTCTGCTTGATGAGACAGAGAGTCGATTCCAAATAGATATTGCTCTGTAAAGTGATGTGCGTTTCATGTCACCACCTAGTGCCTGCCTGGTGGCATATAGGTGTCTACTTCCTACAAAAACAAGCTGCTCAGAGAGAAACTGTGGCTGTTTCATAAAAACTGCATTCCAAAATACTAAAATTAATCGTAGTTAAATTTTGTCGTCAACTGTGAGCCAAGAAAGGCATTTATGCATCAGGACCACGTTAGTCTCAAGAGAGCACTGGAGGACGGTCCTCGCTGCCCTATTTTGTGCCACTTGAAGCTTACAAAGGTATTTTTGTGATGCAGACGACCATATAATTTGACAGTTTTCTAAATGGCACAAAAGAAGAGACTGAACAACCTGTTTAGCAATGGACATAAGAATATATGACATACATTTTCTTGACATTACAATACCATTCCCCATTTTAACTATCATTTCATCAATATGAGCTGACCAAGACATGTAAGAATCTAAGGTGACGTCCAGTAACCTGGCTTGCATCACTTGTCTTAGCTGCAGCCCATTGACTGACAAGTTCAGAGAGTGCTGGGTAGTTAGTTCTGATCTTTTCCAGAATATCATCAATGTTGATTGGTCTACATTTAACAACAATTTGTTATCTTTTACCCACTTGCTTATATTCTGCAAATCATGATTTAATAGATTTGAGACATCTTGAGGAGTTTTTTCAGAACAGTACAGTGTGGAATCATCTGCATACATAACAACAGTTGAATGTTTCACAATAAAAGGTAAATCATTTTTAAAGATCAAGTATAGCAAAGGCTATAGATGTGATGGTATGGTCCCTGCTGACATCTAGGCCAGATGCTGTCCCACTTCTTTTCCCCAAAATGGCTGAAATGCAGTTCACACCCCAGGTAAGTTAGTAATTTAGTTCTATTTGTGATTTAAATTTATGGATTTACGTGTATTTTCAATGATTGAGCTAATTATTTGTCCATTTACCAAGAAGGTGATCTGCATGTTCCTTCACCAAAATAGATTCTCCCTTTTAAATACTTACAGTTAGTGTGTTCTTTAAGATGCTCCTAGAAAGGACAGTGATGATGAAGACTTTGACTTGGACTCAACTTGCCGCATCATAGGTTTTCTTAGAATGTTCATTGAAACAGGTATAAACACCTTATTTGGTTTATGTATTGCTCTCTTTACAAATGCTGCAATTTCCCGCATTCTGGTGCATTTAAATTGGCTAATCATTCCATTTCATTATACATTTTCATAATTTCACAGTAAACTTAAAGCATGCTATAATATGCCTTTGCAATAGTTGTTCGAGTCTGGAGCTAGTTTTGGCCGTTTTTGAGTACCTTTGGTTTGGCCTTGATATACTGCATTTAGAAATGTTTATCATACCAATGATGGGTTTCTTTTTTTTCAGCACAACCTCACCTAATGATCTGTTAGTACGTTTTTTACTTTTGACATACTGTTTTAACATACTGAACCCAAACAAACACAGAAAACAAAGTCAGTTTAGAAAAAATATGTTTTTTTTATTGTAAACCACACAAACATGCTCAATGAAGCATTTGAAAAGGTTCAAATTGAACAACAAGGTGTATATTTGAACATAAAAAAGTATTCTTGTGATATATACAAGCAATAAACAACTGTTTACAATAAAAAGCAGGCATAGCCATTGGCGTTTTTATTCTGTTCAAACCCTAACCCTATTTGTGCCACTCCTCAAAGCAACTTCTGTCCAAAATTACACAGAGGGCCACATCACAGGCCTTGCACTTCCATGGAGTGAGGTTCCTTCTTTTGTCCACTTGGTGACAGCGTTGGCAAGACCTGCGGCCTTGTGTGGCTTTGTTTTTGGCCTCTGTAGACATAGCAATGGCAACAAGAACATGGTCATTGCTCCTTTGAATGGGAACCCCTGCCTGGTTCACTCCCCACAGCTGGGACACAAGTTCTGCCACAAAGTCCTTGTGTGTCATTGTTATGATCTACCTCCGGTAGGAGGGGGTCCCAACACCCCACAGCCCCAAAGACCCCCAGAAGTGTGCAAGCAGAACTCTAAAGAAGCACCAAACAGCAAACACGGTCAAGCAGGGCTTTATTCAGCTCAGTAACCAAATAAATTATCACGGTGGTATGGTGGGGGGAAAGGGGCTGGACGGCACCAAATCAAATAAACAAACAAAGTACCCACCCCTAACCTGTCCTAATCTACCACACACAAAACTAAACTGGCCTGGCACACAAACAGGTGCCCTACCCAAAGTACAGGGGTGGTCTGCCCAGAACTACCCTAGTGTGTATAGACACTGTATTTTTCCCTACGTGTAATGTACACCCACGGGCAGCTCTAACCTACACACTCCCCACACATGCTCACCAATAACAGAGTGGATGCCTGCTCCGAACCAAGAGAGTTAACACACAGAAAACGACACAATTTATACAGGAGGGCATGATGGGATGACTGCTGATTGGACCCAGGTGAATGGCATCACGGATGGTAACGAGGCCTGGACGGGAAAACCAGCACCACCTGTGAATCGAACGGAACACACACACACGAACACAACACACTCAAGGCACCCTAAAACAGACAAATACCGGGACTGCCGTAACAGTCATGTGTGTGACCTGTTGTGTGGTGCAGATTTCTGAGTGCAAAATGTAAGCATTAGTTGTTGCCATGTCCACAAAGTGCATGAACAGGGTACGGTACCAGCGAGCAGTTCTGCGGTGGGTGGAGTAGTACTGCAACAGCTGGTCCGACAGGTCAACCCCTCCCATGTACTTGTTGTATTCGATGATGGGTGTAGGGCAGGGAATGTCCTTTACTACCCAGTGTCCATCTGCTTCCTTCACCTTCCTTTTGACAGCCTCACCAGAAAACGCCGGGTGGATTGTGGAGTACACAGACACCTCCCTCGTATCCATCCACTTCACAAATACCAAGTTATCTTCTCGGATCCATCTCACAATCTCCCTCTTGGATTTGGTAGTGAGGGCATTTTCTCTTCCACTAGGACAACCTTTTCTGTTGCTCCTGTAGGTCCCAGAGGCTCCAAACTTCATAACAGCCAAACTCAAGAACAGTTTTCGGGCTTGTGTAAAAGATGTCCATATAAATATGGTATCCAGTTCCCAGTTGTGATGGCTGAATGAGGTCCATCACAGCATCATACGACAGTCCATGCACGCTGGGTGTGTGTGTTTTGCCAACATACACATTGAAATTCAGGGTGTATCCATTTTTCGACTGCCAGCACCAAAAGCTTGATCCCCCATTTGGTTGGTTTGTCCTTCATATATTGGGTCATGCCAGTTTTAGCTTTTGTAGCCACCATCCTCTCATCGACTGAGTTCCTTTTTAGGGTGGTAATAAGCCTTGCAGGTAGTACGGATTTCGTCCATGAGAGGTCTGACCCTGAAAAGTTTGTCGTACTGTGGTGTTCCCTTGAGCTGGTCATTTCTTACATCCTCCTCTGGGTCACTGAGGTGGATGTTCCATGAAATTGACCGGAATCTGTCTCTTGGCATGACAGTGGCAGGAAATGGCACAGACAATATGTGATTCTGCTTCCAGTAGTCCTGGACACTTGGCAGACTCACCAATGATGTGTAAAGGAGCAGACCCAAATACCTGTGCATTTCCTCTACACCAACAGCAGTCCACTTGTATTTGGCCCGCTTCTGTTGATTCCTTGCTGCCTGCTTGTTGGTATTCCCACAGATTGTCCTCATGGTACATGCGGCGAAGTACAGCACGAAAAGGTCCTTTGGTGTGTGCGGTGAATGTAAATCCACCTGGGCTCCTGGTGTTCTACGGGGCGTGAACCTGCTGACTTGTGGAGCAGTGTCAGGATCAGTCTCCGTTTTCCATGGCTCAGAGCTCTGCTGTGGCTGTGCTGCTGACTGGGCTGGAGATCTTGACCTGGTCTTGGCCTAGGGTTGCCACCCGTCCCGTATAATACGGGACCGTCCCGTATTGAACAATACAATTTACCGTCCCGTACTGAGTCAATACGGGACGCAATATGTCCCGTATTTTCATGCTAAACCTACTCTAATGCTTACGTTACGTTTTACATGCTCCTACATGAGAAATAATAAAACTAAGAGTTTCACGAGACATGTTTACAATGACGTTAAGTGACAGAGACTGCCTGCCATTCTGATACGTCTGTCTCGTGAAACTCTTGAATCAGAATGACAGGCAGTCAGTCACGCAACGTCATTGTTACCATGGTTACGTAGACTTGGACACGGGGCTTTTAAAAATGTCAGGTAATAACCCTACCTTCGGCCCATGTCCGCCTGTCAAACGAAAGAGGCTTTCAAAATATAGAAGCGAATGGCAGACGGAGAATGAGTGGGTGAGTCCCGTCATGGGAAACGAATTCAAGGCAAACTGTAAAGTTTGCCACAGGATATTTTCTGTCGCCCATGGTGGCCTGTCAGACCTGAAACAGCACTCAGAAGGGGACTATCACGTTAGGGCAGCGCAAGGACGGAGGATGCAGAGTGGAATCGCTCAATTTATGATACCTCAGACTTCCCCAGAGATGGATATGGTAAGTTGTGGGCAAATGTGTGTACTGTTACAGTATTAGATACATTAGTTAGTCATCATGTAATAACATTAGTTAAATTCTATTTAATTTGTAAAGCGAGCATACAAATGACAAGATTACTTTAGTATACTGGCCTAGCTAGCTGAGGGCACCTGGCTGGACCTAAAGTTGTTCATATTTGAAGGATGGTGAGTCAACACTTGACAAAAATAATTTATTAAATCACAACTGAAGAAAGTACAGCAACATAACAACTAAAAACATGTTGTGTGGAGAAGGGTCTGTCAGATGTCTGTGACCAGCACTCTCTTAAAGAGTAACACCCTCCTCCTCACCTCTACCCACAATTCTGCAACAAGAGAACAAGGAAAGCAGAGGATAGCAGACGATGGAGAGGAGTCACAAACAGTTATTGTCCGGGTTTCCCAGATTCGTTATGAAGCTCTTAACGCTAAGAGCTTCTTAAGAACGTTCTAAGAGCGTTTTAGAGCACTCGTAGAACGTTCTTAAGAAGCTCTTAGCGTTAAGAGCTTCTTAACGAATCTGGGAAACCCGGCCATTATTAGCTATTTATTAAAACTGGCTGTATATTTAAGTCTTAAAATAAGGCCTATATTGTTACAGCAATAGCCATACATCTCTGAATATTATGAGCATACATTTTTAGTACATTCACTTTTTAATGCTGTCAACTTTGAGGATTTTAAGGTATAGGATGGCCTAATTTCCAGTCTGTGCCTTAATATGATCATATATAAGTACAAACAATTGAAAAAAATATATATATGTTTTATATTTAATTGTTTCTTTCATACTTCCTTCCTCCCAGGTAACAGCTGCAGAGCTGACTCAGGTTTACCACACTGTAAAGCACAACCTGAGCTACAATAGTAGTGATTGTGCACAGAAGCTCACCTCAAAGATTTTGCCAGACTCCAAGGTTGCCAAAAAAATCTCCTGTGGGAGAACCAAGGCAGAGTCATTGGTAAAGGATGTGCTGGCACCAAAGGCAGTGGAAGACATAGTCAGGATGTTGAAGAAGGATGAAACACCTCTACCTTTCTCCATCCAGACAGATGCCTCCAACAAAGGCAACAGAAAGATGTTCCCAGTGGCAATCCAATTCTTCACACCAGAATGTGGTGTGGTGAATAAGATGATCGACTTTGTCGAAAATCCAGATGAATCAGCAGTGGGGATCGTGGGGTGTCTGCTGGACTCGTTGGAAGTTCTTGGCTTGAAAATAGAGCAAGTTTCTGCTTTCAGCGCAGACAACGCAAATGTGAACTTTGGGGTCCACAACTCTGTCTATACAATGTTGAAACAACAAAATAACCACTTACTTCAGGGTAACTGCCATGCACACATTGTCCACAATACGCTCAAGCATGCTCTTGACAACCTAAGTGTAGATGTAGAAAATGTGGTTCTTAAAGTTTACAGCTTCTTTTCCATATCTGCAAAAAGAAGGGAGACTTTAAAGGAGTTTTGTGAGTTCTGTGACCTTGAGTTCAGAGAAGTCCTGCGGCATGTCACTACCAGATGGCTGTCCCTCAACCCTGCCATCTCACGACTCCTGCAAAGCTGGGCGGCATTGAAGTCCTTCTTCATAAGCCTTGGACATGAGTGCCCCAAACAAATCAGGACTTTGTTGAAGCTCACCACTGAGTCCGGAGTACAGGAGAATGATGGCGATGTTGTGGAGGTATATCTCCTCTTCTGCAACAACATTCTCTCTCTCTTTGAAGAGGTTGTCAAGAAGCTTGAGACCAGTGCTACTACATGTGTAGAGCTGTATCCAATCATGCATTCATTCAATGCCAAACTAAGGCAGAGGCGGGATGACCAGTTCTACGGTTAACTCACTAAAACAAAGATGCAACGTCTCTCTCCAGTTGATGCAGGCAAGGCAAGGGAGGAGTTCACTGCATTCATCAACACTGCCCTCACCTACATCGAGAA
Organism: Hypomesus transpacificus; assembly: GCF_021917145.1. Taxonomy (NCBI): domain Eukaryota; kingdom Metazoa; phylum Chordata; class Actinopteri; order Osmeriformes; family Osmeridae; genus Hypomesus; species Hypomesus transpacificus. Next base: position 120,521 of record NW_025813724.1, on the reverse strand, counting down.
ATGGTTTGACTTCTCTGACAGCAATTGGCTTCACTGTCTTCTACCCCTCTCTCTTTATGGCAAGCTCACCTTCAATGACCTTGAGAAGATCTGTGAGAAGCTTTGCCTCTTGGCCAGAGTGAACATGGACGACCTCTACGATGAGTGCACCACACTGAACATCGTTATGGAAAAGTTCCTTGAGGGGGATCAATGGAACAATAAATGTTTGGTAGGCAAGTGGATGGCTGTATTTCAGGCAGCTGATCTCCCAAATATGCTCAAAATAGTCTCATATGTTCTGAGCATACCAGCCTCCACAGGGTTTGTGGAGAGAATATTTTCCAAGATGAACAGCAAGTGGAGTGACGCACGGAACCGGTGCTCGGTGGATCTCATGAAGTGTGAGCTACTCGTCTCAGTGAACTTCGACCTGTCCTGCAACGAATTCCACACAGTGGTTTTAAAGGACAAGGCATTGCTTCAGGCAGCAAGGAGCAACAACAAGTACGCATGGAAGAAAAGGTAGAGAGGGTGGGGGATAGGGTAGATTATGTTTAGAAATAGTATTTACACCAACATAATGATACAGAAACGCTGGGGGTAGAACGGGAATGATTTACAGAAGTTCGAGTGTTATTGGTTAATTGGGGGAGATGTCTAGCCTGGTTTGGGAATAGGTGGAAAGATTGAAAGGGGCGGGACCAAGGGATAGGAAAGGGAGGGGAGGGTTAAACTATGCAGGCCTTTGAACCTGACGAGTAGGCAGACAGTTGGGTTTGGTTTTGAACGGGTCTCACCAACCTGGTTATTTGTTTTGGCCGACATCTCAACCCCAGGGTAGCTGTCCTGTCCGCACAAGGAAATATATCTGGGCTCTTGAGCTATCAAACTGACAATGTGATCCCTTGCCTCTTTTGTCCTGAGTTCTGTCTGTTTCCCCCGCACACTACAATACTTACATACTGATATGTAATGTACAAAATTCTTGTGTTTCTGTACAAAAAACGAAACATACTTGCACGATCACAACTTGGCATTTGTATATAAACCCATATTTAATGCGAACGTAAACGTCCAGTGCAGTTACAAACCCCGTCTGATGAATCAGATAACTAGCTAACCATTAATTCCAACAGTATGCAACACAGTGTTTTTAAAACTCAATGTGGCATATAGCTACTAAGAAAACTTAATCTACATAACATTTAACTTACTGATTGGAGGCACGCAAACATTTAACTAAACGAACACATTTGAATACGGTAAACCATGTGTAGCACGGTCGATGATGATTATAATGACTTGGCATTTACTAGGCCACAAGGTGAACCACGAAAAGTATTTTAGAAAATGATTCCCGCTCCGCAGTCTGGCATGTACACAATCTTTAGCTCATAAAAAAGAACGAGTCGTGCTAACCTACCAAAAAAAAGTTTGTCGCTGAAATTCCAGTCGATTGTCGATGCGTCTATGTTTTATATAGAACTAGTTTCTTAAGAGCGTAATAGGATTTTGGTGGCACGGTTCGACACGTGATGAAGCGATAACAGGGTTCACCTTACGGCCTAATTCTAATAATCAAGTTCCTGCCTCGATCTCTTAAAGGAGCCCTGCTCTTTTAACAGTTGTTATGATCAGCTTGACAGCAAAAAATATTCTGAACTTAATGCATTTATCTTCACAACTAATTGTATTGTTAATTTAATTTCACAAATAAAATAAATAACCATTATACTGGTCTTTGGTGGTCTACCAGGTCATTTGCTATTTATCAATGAGTTTATCAATGGTTTCTTGCTTCTTCCAAACTAAATAGTTAATTTTGACATACCAAATATATTGCACATGTCCAGGATCTGATGTTTTAATCCTTAAAGCCCCCACAAAAATCTACAAGATACTTTACTCTGATTCATATTTTGTTCAACAGTAGACTTCCAGTATAGGATTCAGTATAGGATTGTGAAAGAAAACTCTTCAAACTGCACAGATGCCAGTTTAGATGGCTGAGCGATTAGGGCGTGCAAATTGACGTTGTGTCCTTAGGCAAAGCATTTCACCTTACTTACTTGAGGAGATGGGTATGGCTGCAGCCTGCAGGCTCCCGTCTCAAGCCCTCCCGTCTCATGCCCAAGCTGTCCAACGGTAAATTCAGAGGGTCCAAACTACTAAATCACTAATTATTTTACGGATGGAGTTAAAGGTAAGTTTGTGAGCACGTTTGTTGCAATAACGTATATTTATGACTTTCATTTAAAACTGCATCGGCGTTTTATGTTGACCCTTGTTAGCAAATATTTAATATCTATTTAGCATCTTTAATATAATAGATGCAGCTCTGCATTAATTTTATGTTTAGAGTGGCAGAGGAATTTAAGTTGCATAAAAAGCACAATTTGGTTAAGAAATCAATCACCAGAATGCAGGAAATGAAGTATTTAACACCCAATATCTCCTGGGGGACAACCCCCAGACCCCCACTAAAATATTTCCCACGGACACTGGCCACTGCCAAGGTGTCCCTTATTTGATCACATTGGAGGTGGCAACCCTATCTTGGCCTGAACTTGCTTCCTTCCACGCCCCCTCTGTGATGGCCTCCGGCTTGTGGTGGGGGTGGGGGTTGTGGGGGTGGGGGTTGTGGATGGCCCAGGCTGCTCGTCGTCACTACAAAACACGTAAAGAGATTCAAGATTACTCAAAGTTCAAGATGTTCATTGGCATTTGCACTACAGTGAAGTAGAATCGAATAATATAATAAGATAAACGAAAGCAATAAAACAAAGATTTCGTTTAGAAACATGTTTGTCTTACCTCAAGTTTTCCACTACAAAATCTGGATCTTCAATCTCATCGCCGCCACTCTCATTGTCCGACGATGAACTTTGCAAACTGTCTTCGTCGCTTGTTATAAATAATAAGTCGACAGCTTGATCTACACGAAGTGTCCTCTTCATTTTGCCTGGAAACAACTAAACTACTAACAATAAAATGCTTGAAATACTAAAACTCTACAAAACTGGCACCAATACCTCTCGTTTGTTCATTCAGCAATAGCTACTTCAGTGATGTGACTGAATGTTTATTTACTCATGTGCATCCGAAAGAACCGGGTTAGCACATTTACCAGTTTCTATTGCTATGGGGATTCCCCTCACTGATAAAGTGGAACGGATTTGATTATTAAACAATGGACAGAACGCTGGACTAGTATGCCCCCCCCCCCTCAAGAACGGAGCTTACTAAGAACCGGTTTGCTTTTCCACGGGCGAGAGCCACCACAAAGCCACGTCATTACGTCACTGTATACGTCTCATATTTCCCAGCAACGCTAGCGCGGTTGCACCAAACACAAACACAACATCAACAATGGCATGCTAGAGCTAGGTTATCGAAAAGTCTTTTTCGATAACCTAGCAGAAAATTTGCAGTTTCATCAATAAAATAAGCACATTTTCAGCAACTACACTGCCCACTTCTCGATACATTTTCATTCAGATTCTGATTTACAAGTACCGTTTAACTGAAATATGAATTGTAAAAACTTAGAGCAATGGCAGCCAAAGCGTTTTGTTGGTCACGGTAACCCCGCCCCAAGCGGTTCTTTAAAGGTTTGTAAACTAGACCAGATCCGAAGTGCCTGCGAATGCCTATTATAAGAATAACATCCAAATCGAATGACATCTTCTCCGGCCAAGACCAAATCTTTCTCTGTTGCAACGTTCCCCACTCAGCTTCTACGTAAGTTCGCATGCTGCAAGTTTTCAGGCAGTGATAAGCGTGCTCCGATGATTTGCATGTTAAACAAACAATATTTTAAATTTGTAGTACATTGTAAGAGATACTAAATACCATCAGCATTCGGTTACAACAGGACTGGTGATACGAGTCTTATTATTAGTAGGCTAATAATTGAGTCAGATCGCGAACATTTTTCTACGTCTTTTTTTTTTAAGCATTTCAAAGTTCAATTAGTCGATTTTCACACGTTTTAGTCGAGTTTTGGTCGACCAAAGAAAATCTTAGTCGGGGACAGCCCTACCCTTTTTTATATTGAATTTGATGTCGTACTGTAGTCCGTAGTTTGAGCAGACTCTAAGCAGTTACTGTAGGCTAGCACTATATGGTGACATAATACCTAAATCATCTGCATACATCAGATAATTAATACACCTATCCCCCACCATACAGCCAGTCTTACACACTTATAATGTCCTAGAAAGATCATCCATATACAAATTAAAAAGAACAGGTGACAATATTCGACCTTGTCTAACCCCATTGGTAACTGGGAAAGGAGCCAGTGTTGTCTTCCCCCATCTCGCTTGCATAGTTTGATGGGAGTACCAATAATGCAAGGCACATATTTTGTATGGGGGGACCCCTCGCTCTTGTAATTTCATTAACACTTTACCACGATTTACACGGTCAAAAGCTTGGATGAATCAAGGAAACATAAAAACATTGTTGAACCATTTGCATTACATTTAGTCATTTAGCAGACGGTCTTATCCAGAGCGACTTACAGTAAGTACAGGGACATTCCCCCGAGGCAAGTAGGGTGAAGTGCCTTGCCCAAGGACACAACGTCATTTGGCAAGGCCGGGAATCAAACTTATGGTCTTGCTGACAGTCAGGAGGAAAAACAATTCCCCAGAACAATTATGCACGTGCAGAATACAACCATTTCAAGTATTTTATTTGTCAGGTACACAGAACAACACAAGGTTAGACTGGGCACTGAAATTCTTAAGACAAGACAACGCAAGCACCTAGCATAACTTAACATAAAGTACAAGGAACATCATTTCCCCATTATGACAGGAATTATATTTAATTTTGGTAATATAGGATTAACAAAGGTATATATTCCGTGCTCAAATCTCACGCATACAACGTGAGCATTTCGACCAGTTCACATGATCTTTTGCAACACCTTGTAGTTCTCACGCTGAGAGGCTAATGGATTTTTTGTCCCGCTATACTATACAATAAATGGACGAGGCGCAGGCATACAGAGGGAAGTTTAAGGGCAAATTGATAGATGACTCGAGTTATACAGAGTTAAATGCCACCTAGATTAAATTACATTCAAGTGTATTGTCATTGAACAGGGCTGCGTTTCCCGATAACGATCGATCGTAGCAACTATTGAGCAAAAAACGAAACCATCTATATTTTTTACTTGCGTTTCCCAAACATGCTCGTAAGGTGTAGACTAATCTCTGCGCTTTCAAGAGTTACAATTTTTCGAGAGAAACTTCAGCTATTATGTCTTTGGGAACGGCCCGTAAACCTAATATTCGTCCTACGATGGATTTTTCGATCAACTTAGGCTTACGACGCTTTTGGGCCCAAGGCAAGATGTTTCAACAGCACCGCAACCCTAACCCTTCATGTGCAATTAAGCAACTGTGGTACAAAGAAAAAGTGAACAATGATAGAAATAGGTATTAGCAATGACATTATTGTGGTCATATATACATAAAATAACTAGTGCTGTCAAATGAAAAAAAACATTTAAACACGATTAATCGCATTAATGTCATAGTTAACTCGCAATTGCAATTAATCACTAATTTTTATCTATTCTAAATGTCCCTTGATTTTATTTTGTCCCAGAATTTTTTCTAATTTTAATGCTCTTATAAACATGGAAAATTGGATTGGATTACTGAATTGAAAACAACATTGCAATCGCCTGGCTTTGACGAGGGGACAGAGTATTCGCATCAGCTGTGTGATTGGCCATCAAGTGGTATTTCAGACTGGACATACTGCGATGATAGCTCAGTTCACAACGGCAAAACACACAAATCACTTTGGTCTTGTTAATGTAACCAGTAGGCAACTTTTTTAAAGTAAACTTTCCATTCAGAATCGTATTGGCATCCATTTCGGCATCTCGTGCTCGCCATCCACTCTAAACTTGACGTTAGCCTACTACTCCTTAGCCAGGTTTACGTTAACGCCGTTAATAACGCGTTTAACTGACAGCACTAGTTTTTTTATTTAACAATATTTTGCTATTCCTAGTTATTGTCAATTTCCCCTATGTGGCTCCAACCAAAATAGCCCCTTTTGAAATGGAATGTGCATATCACAGCCATTTTGTCGAATGCTGACATGTACAGTGTAGGGGGTGTAATGATATCTGTATTTGAAATATGACCCCCAAACACTAGGTGGATGTTTGCATATATACATTATCTAGGATCAAGAGCTAGGGGCTGGAGCAGTGGCGGAACCAGAGTTTTATATATGGGGTGGCCAAGGGGTGGTCAGGGCTACTTAAGGGGTTCCACAGACCAAGACTGAAAATGTGTGTAACCTTAGCCTGGCATCTAAGCAGTGAAAATTATTCATATGATTGCTGATGAGAAATAAAAATTCAAATTCACTTAAGTCTGAGTTCTTCAGTGTGGCCTAGTATGGTCCACCAGGGTTACTTTAATCAAATTATACATTTACTATAAATAGACTGTGTCTCTACATCTGAATTGCAACTCATTTCTTTCTAACACACACTGTACTGTACTCACAAACTGGAGAGACTTTGGTCACTCTATTTTCATGAATATATAATCAGCAGGTTAGATCCTTTGATGAATCTTTTACATTAAAACATAACTATTAGTGTATACTCACACGAAAAATGCCACAGCCATCAAAACAAGAACACTCATGAATCAACAACCAACATTTTAAAGTGAGGCCACAGCCATCAAAACAAGAACACTCATGAATCAACAACCAACATTTTAAAGTGAGGCTTAATCGGAAAAAAAACGTTTGTGTAGGTTACATGTGTGGCCTACAATCACAAGCTACTCTTCGCATGTGACTGACTGCCTAGTATGCTCTGACCTGGTGCCTGTAGCCTCAGGGAGGGAGCTGCTCTGAGGTCTTGGGGTGGGCAAGGACTGGGATCTATTTCCACCTGATCCCGTTTGCTTAGCTTTTTGAATAAGTCTGCTACCCTTTCTTTTAATGTTTGAAGTGAATCCTAAGCAAAAATAACATGTAAGCCTACACATCCAATTATCCACATTTGAGTCCAATCTCAATCTAAACACATCCCCATTATTATCTTCAATCAACTACCAGCCTTTAAGTTACTAGATCATGGCTAGCCTTACTCTGAAATACGTATTTCAAACAGGCATTATACAACAGCAAACAGGGTAGCTATCTGACTGCAGTGTTAATCTGTTGTAACGTTAATGGTTGTTTACCAGTTTTGTTCGCAGGGTCCGACATGCCAATCAACCTACTGTCTGCGACCGACACCGAAAGACGTGTGTTATATGTTAGGCTGTTAGTTGGTTGTTTACCAGTAGTGTTCGCAGGGTCCGACATGCCAATCAACCTACTGTCTGCTAAACAAAGGAATGCCCAGAATGTTCGGATGCCAGGCATCCTGGTGATTGGCGAAGGGGCATGGAGGGGGCTGGGCAGGGGGATGAAGCATTCAAAGTTAAGACCAGGTTAAGTGTCTGTATGGAAGGTCTAGTGGGCAAGTATTAAGACGCCCCCGTGTGTTACCATGCGTAATTAACGCCGACTTGGCATGCAAAGTCGTGTGACGTGACACGTTGCCATTTACACACGTAAATTACGTCTCAAATTTTGAGACGTGTCTAGCAAACCACACGAAATTAACGCCTGGTTTGGCACAATCAGCGTCTGGTTTTCCAAAATTAAAGTCTGCTTGCTTGAATCTCCGATGGGAAATTATGACAACAATTGTAACATCTAGCTAATACGCAAGTAAAGTAGGTCAAAGGATGCTCATGCGAGCTCCTATGAAATGCAATGTTGGTTAGCTAGTTAGCTATTAGTATTAACCTCTTAGGGCCCAAGCTGTTTTTTTACATGCATTTTTTATTTATCTTTGCTATATGGGCTTATTGGAACCTAATTAGAATAAAAACTAAGTATCATCTTTTGACATGATGTACTTTTAGAGAAAAATGATGTCCACATATGTGGATTCATGGTCCGACTTTCCATTAAACACAATAGAGTCACCTTTGTGTAATAGAAAAAAAAACTCTTTATTTCTGCCTCGAACACAGCAGTTTTTTCCTGAAAGTTTTTTATGTATTATTAACACATACACACATATTTTGAGTTGACTATCAGAGAGTAAAAACAAGGAAACATTTGACAGTTAAAAATAGTGTTTGGAACATTTGATATTCTGCAAAACAGTTGCAGGATGACATTGTGTGTCTGTAACAATATATAAAACATTCAAAGCTTTTTAAATAGTCACTCTTGCATTAGGCTACTAATGTGTTTTGAACATCATAGTAAAAAATATAAAAAAACAGTAGGTGAGTAGCTCATGTGACATTTTGCATTGGTAATGTAAAAAAGGGAACATGTTAAAGGCTGCGATAACTGAGCACTGAAGGACCAGGCTTTCTTTCAGAGGCCCAGAGGTCACCTGATTCAATTACTTTCACGGAGTGGGAGAACAAGGAGGAACCAAGGAACATGTACACACCTTGAGAATCACTGCCATCGCTTATGTGTGAAAGGCTGAGTAACAGTTGCGCTCGGTTTGCAAGCACAAGAACACTTTGCAGGTCATACAACGTACTCGGGTTCTTCCAGTGCAACCTAGTTGTCTGCAGCGCATTGCATTCTTCAGGCTGATCATCTCTGGGAGGTGAGCATTAGCCCTCCTGCGGACCGAGACATGGGGCAACTCTGTCACGTGACGTTTCACTCCCTGGTTTGAATCGTCTTCTTCCTCAGACTGTGTCGAAAGGTCTGCATCTGCACCATGATGCTGGACCAAGAGAATCTTAGCCACTTCCATGCGGAACTGAAGGAACTGGATGGGTCTTGTCTTTGGTCCAGCACATATTGCATGGTCTTTTCGGTAGAATAGCCAGCTGTTGGCTAAAGCCAGATCCGTGAAGTGCATTACCATCCGCATTGTCCACTTCTTAGTACGGGTGCTCTTGCGATAGTAACTTATCATTCTATCCATCAAATCAACTCCACCCATCTTGATGTTGTACTCACGGACAATGCTTGGTCGCGAGACAGTGACATATTGTTTGACTTTCTTGTCCCAGCGCTGGCAGGTGTCTTCAGGCTGTGTACCATGAACAACAGACATCAGCAATACTGGTTTGTTGTCGTACCACTTCACTACACACAACTTTCCATCTTCAGCGGAAACTTCTGATGAGGTACCTCTTCCTGCGTTTTTCATGGCTTTGTCACTGGGTAACTTATGCTTCGCTTCAGCGAGTCTGTTCTTCATTATTGTACCAGTCATGTACAGCTCTTGCTCCATCATTCGTTGCACACCTTTGATGGTGGTGAAGAACCGGTCACAATACACCTTTGTGCCACGATGCAGAGTTTGGCACAGACGCTCGATGACTAAGCTTCCCAAACTTAGGCCCTCTGGTTCTTCGACCTTCTCAATCAGTGAACCTGTGCCTTGATACAGCTCAAAGTCAAGCACAATGCCATCTGCTGTAGCACAAACAAAGTTCTTTATGCCAACTGGGTTTGGCTTCATTGGCAGATATTGTCTGCAAGGACAGGCTCCTGTGAAAGGAATCATCTGCTCATCGATAGATGCGCAATCAGGTCGATTCAGAGACAAGCAGCCTCGCAGAATCCGATCCAGAAAAGGCCTCACCTTCCAGAATTTGTCCGACATTCTCAGGTCTTCTGGCACATCATGATCAATAACCACTTTTATTGCTCCCCTCAGTTTGAAGAATCTGGCACGTGTGAATTTGTCAGTGATGGCAGTGATTTTCAAGGCTTTGGACCAGTACATCCTAATGGTTGGGTATCGGATGCAGGACATCAAAATACAGGCACCAAAAAAGTGGTAAACCTCATCTACTGTCATGTTAAGTGGCTCCCCACTCTTAGACAGTGACATGATATTAGAGCATTCTGCAATCGTCATCATCAAATCTCTATCTATGTACTGTTCAAAATAGTCTAGTGGGGTCCAGCCATGTCTGTCTAGATCAGTTTCGTCCTGATGACGATACTCTGCCAGGTTTGGCGTCAATGGAGTAGCCTTCCAGCGTAGTCCACGTCCTGCACAACCAGAATCAGAATAAAAATAGTATTTATTGTAGGAAGTTACATTTTTACCCATGTAAGCAATTGAGGTGTATTGGTGCATAAAATACTTGAATCTGTGTGGAAGTTTATATGACATTTGAAGATTTACCCTCAAGGTGTGAAGGCCAAAAATAATAAAAATTACCTTGTTCAGAGTCTCCCTTTCTCATTTTTTTTGTTTGGCTTGGTCTTGGTGTTGGCTCTTCCAAGTCATCTTCTAAGCTATCAGCCTCAATCTCTTGACTTTGACGGTGACGTCTGTGAGTACGGGATGAACCTGTACCTGAACCTGTACCTGTCTCTGTCCCTGTCTCTGTCCCTGTCAACAAGTTTTGTAAATAAGCATTTTGCTTCCAATCCTTCACATAGCCCTAAGGCCCTAACTGCATAAAATAAACAAATATCTACTGGGTCTTGGCTAACCATTATCTGCACTACGGAGATGTTTGCGTCCTCTGCTGTGGTCAGTGGGCTCAGGAATGGGGTCCTCATCATCACTTAGGTCCTCACTGCTGCTTTCCTCCTGTGGTGATGGTTGGTAATTGCCATCCAGGATGGAATCATCGTTGTCAGACACGTCCAAATCTGAGTTGTCTCCATCAATTGACTCAAGTAGCTCCAATGCTCTTTGCAAAGAAAAACGCTCTGGAAATGAAAACATGATAAAATCAAATACAAATTAATTTCATTTATGTATGTAGGTTTGCATTATTTATTTGTTATTTATTCCAATGGGATAATATGCAAGCTAATTTACATGTGCACATTTTTACTAGCATATTACATTTTACTAACATTTTCAACCCAACTAATTTAAGTATGTATGTATGCATTTAGTGATTAAATTGTTATTTATTTCATAGGGACCATGTACAGCTTTTTAGCTGCATCAAAGCTAGCTTTTTCCCATTTTACGTGTGTGCATATTAGCTATATTTTCGAGGAGCATCAGTCCATAAGTACACGTACGTGTACTTCATGTTTAGCAACCTACAAAGTTGCTAGTTTTACACTTTTTTTTTTCAAATTTGCATGTCATGACAAATATAAAATGCTTTTAGAAATATCTAAATCAGAATAAGCCATGAAATATGACAGAACTTCTTACCTGGTCGACGTTTGTGTATGGAGCTAGCACTTGGATCTTCCCTCGTGTTCGCCGCCATTTTGAATTTTGACCGTAGTGCATTATTAGCTTCTGACACCACCAGATGGCAGTGTAAGTACCCCCATATGTGTCCATAACACCACCAATTCAGCAGTGAACACAATTGTGGACATAAGAGCTAAAAAGTGCTGTCCACGTGTGTGACCACTAAGCCCTAAGAGGTTAAGTTGGTGGTCACAATTGCAATACTAAAAAGGGGTGCAGATTAGAGACAAATAAATGTAGTAATATCAGGCTGGCTGTGAACTTTCGTTGCACTGCGATTGCGTTGCCTCAGTATTGTGCGCGATTTGGTTTCACTGCCATCATTCCTTAATGTAAGAGGCAATGTGCAAACTCAGTTGGTGGCAAAATACAACTGTTGTTATTCATGTCAAGTGTATTTTATTGTCATTTTCAATTACTTAAGGTTGTACAAACGAAACAGAGTTTCCCCAGGACCATGATGCCATATTAAAAAACATGACAGTAAGGTGCCAGGGTCAACGTATATGTAGCCTACAGTGACAGTATGTACAGTGACAGGGCAGTATGTACACTGACAGGACAGTATATTCAGTGACAGGGCAGTATGTTCAGTGACAGGACAGTATGTTCAGTGACAGGACAGTATGAATAGTGACAGGACAGTATGTACAGTGATTGGAGGTAGCAGTTATGAATAGGTTCTCATGCCAATATATTGTGATGCCAATTTGTTGAGCGGTCATCTTCCTTGTATAGACCTACAAAAGTGAAATTCACAGCCAAGGTGACAGAAATAAAGGTTCATCGGCTGTCCTTCACATTCACACACAGTTGTCTTTATACTTAACATATCATCTATGATGTCAACTCATTTTCAGGTCAACTTCTGGCAGCAACCATGCAGCTGGGTTTCACTGTGCAACCAGGCCTACCAAAGCTGCTGCTGGGCCAAGGGCTGATTTGTATGGCACACTGGGACTTGCAGATGACCTGAAAGCAATATTTTGTCTCTCGGCTGTGTAAGATGTAGGCCTACTGTTTTTAACTTAAGTTGACCGCTGTTAAACACTGCCGTGGTCAGCAAACACTAGCCATGGCTCTACTTCAAAAACGATACTGTTCACAGCTGTATGAATCAATAGGACATTACCATTACCTGAATGACTTGTAGTGGTCGGGAGGTTATGCCTGTTCTGATGATGGCATAAACCATGTTAGATTGTTGGCTCTGTGTATTGTTTGGGTCTCCTCTCCCTGTCTTCTGTTTCTGTGTCTTTAGTTCTGTTGCAGGTTGGCAGGCAGGTAGAGGACCTGTGATTCCTGCAGGGGCACACCTGTGCCTTGGTCCTTAATAAGCTGTGCCTTAACAAGCTGGGTCTCTCCATTACTAGCAGGAACATCGTCACTGTTTGCTTTTTAGTTTGTAATGATTCTCTATACTTGCACTGATCCCACATCCATTCCCTACACTACTAATTTACATGACTGTCACATACAACTGTTTTTTTGTAAGCACTTTCTATTGAATAAATACACTGTTATCCATATTCATGTGGCTTGCTACTAACTTCATTTACTTCTGGAGCAATAAAGTATCAATCTAATCTTCCTATGAACCCGGTTAATACAAAATATCGTACACTGCTAATTGTCAGCTAACTAAATGGTAGGCGAATAGACAATCAAGCTTGATATGGTATAGTCATGAACTAGCACTGTTCAAAGATGTCCAACCCAAGTTCTCAATGTCTGCAGAAAAACACAAAAGAGCAGAATCCTGCTCTCGTAATGCAGTGTTAGGCTACTAATAAAATAATTGTGATAACTTTAATTTATCTTCACAGCGGCCACTCACTAAGGATAACTTTCCATAACAAATTACGTAATGCGCCCTCTACTTTTGAGGGGACCTGGCGCTCAGGTCGTTGACCCTTTAATGACACCATCTATATGGGTAACACCATTTTCATTATCTGGGAAATCACACCCTAATCTTTTGTTACATTTCGTTCTCATGTAACACACGTTCCCCTATATTCAGCCTAATAACATACTCCAAACTAACACAATGTACCATCCTTAGGCTACAGCGTCTGGTAGTGGGTGAAAAATACTAGATTTTAACTGAACTTCCATTCAGGGATAAGACTGCAGATGCATTGATTACAGTGAAGTTTAAAGAATTATAATAGAAAAGTCCAACAGTAATATCTGTAAGTTGCTACCTACACTCAGAAGCCAATGCTACTTAGAAACCCTTTTAACATCAAACACTCTAAAAGTAAGGTAATACAATTTAATTTGATGTCTTTACTTAAATTAAATATGCCTTATGTGTTTTGGTGTGTGGTAGTGTAGGACCCAAACACAGGAGAGTAGCCAGACATTGCCTCAAACAAAGGTTTTAATCTTTTAAACAGGAAACAGATAGGGTACTCACAGTAACAAGGGTGAGGACAAGACAAAGACTGGACACAAAACAGGAACCTATAATACATAGAACCAAACAACACACAGGTGAACATGATGATACAAACAAGAACTGAAACCACTGAACGAGACACAGGTGAAGACAATGACAGACACAGGGAAACACTGTGGTAACACTAGGGCAAGGCAACAAGAAAACAGGGGGGCAAGTAAACATTATGCTTGCCCAAAGGTGGGTGACTGAATGATACCAGACTCCAGGTACTCTTTAAACTGTTGATATGTTGTGAGTATCGGCAGTCTCAATGTAATATCACATGTGTTGGCCTGTGGGAACACCCTTCTTATTCCAGTGTCCCCCTGATGCAGGAACTCAATGGTTGGGTGCTCGGAGAAACCCAGCGGGGGTATCCTGCTTGCCCCAGACACAAACACCAGAATTTGTGTCAGGCTGATGGCTGAGACTCCCTCTAGAGAAACAAAAACACAACATTGGCACATTAAAGACATGTCATTTTAAAATGTAGGTAGTGGCTACTGGCTTCTTATCATTCATTAATGTTACAGATGGGCAGTCACATGTATAACACACCAGCAACCTCAACCAGCCAGTCCCTCCGGAACATAATTGTTCGGTTCTCCTCCCGTCTTCGGTTGCTCCCGTGTGGGGAGCTCACGATTTCGAACAACCCCAGGAGCTGCTCTGCAGTCAGAGGTTTTTCTCCCCCAACAAAAACCTCCCTCATCAATTGTGGGTGTTCCCTTATGGCATCGAGAACACCCACAGCCCTTAGCCCGTCTTCAAGCCTACAAAACAGGACAAGGTTCACAAAATAAACTTCCTGCCAGGTTGTTTGTTACACAAGAAGAACCATGTCAAGAACTCATCTTTAGGGGAATGTAATATAATGTATTGGGCCATCATTATATATATTCACACAGAAATAGACGTACTTATATTTTACTGACTGAAACTTAACCGCAGTAGACAACTGATTGTAGTTGAGATGTTACTGGTGCACTGTGTCATGTCAAAATACAGACAATTCCTTGGTACTAACCACTGAAAAACTACCTGTGCGGTTCTGGTCTTTGATAATTATAATAATAATACTGATAATACTCAATGTTTGTATGTATAAAAGTGTCTGTGAAATTACTGAAATGTAACGCAATGTCTGGAAATAGTCTGAATGACCCGATTTACACCTTAAACCATGAATACTTACTGCTCCAATGCCTTCTAGGTGCGGACTTCCACATATGCCCTTAAGGCTTCTTCAACAACCGCATCCCGTGCCTGAAGGGTTTGGATGAAGGTCCGACAGCCAAGAACGCCGAGTAGGCCCGATGACCCTTCGACAAGAGCACTTGCCTCTTCAAGTGTCCCTGCATCTTGAATCTGAAAAGTTGTGACAAAGACAAAATAAATAAACATTTTATTTTACAGGTGAGATACAAATGATTTTATAGCATATTGTCACATGACATTTAAGTTGATTTTGTATTAACTTAATATATTTTTACATGGTACAGTAACAGTCAGTATCTGAAATGGTCATAATGTACATCCATATTTTTATACAAGAATGCAATTGGGAACACAAAACTGTAATATAACTATACCATCTAAATTACATTTGAAATAATCAGTATCTTTTGTTAGCCACAAAAAGAAAATAAATTACTGTTGAGTAGTTTGGCTCTTACCCTTTGGAGCTCATGCCGTACTTCCACGTTGTCCACCTCCTTCATCTCAACTGGAGGACTCTGCTCCCCAGACATGTGGCAATACATTCTGTCAGACAGGAAGCATGGCAGGACGCCTCCACGGAGAACTGCCACTCCCATCATCAGTCCCACCAAACGATATTCGCCTGTCTGTACAGCTAAAAAGACACATTCAGTTCTTACACTATTTCCTATGGTTGACAATATGATCATATGGTATTAATTCCAAAAACAACAATGGACCACACTACTGATTCGTAAACTTCCTTTCACAAAGGTATTTCTTATTAACTATTTGTTGCTGTTTTTTAACGGCTCCTCATACCTTGAGATACAAGGTTGATATTCTTTGCCTCCTCTGGCCCGCAAAAATATTGGCTGTCCCGAAGTTCTTGAATAAGGAGGCGAAAGAATTCCCGCTGGGGCCCCCCCATATCCACAGCCCCTTCTCCGACATTTTCAGAGTCCACAAAAACTACATTTACAGTTTTTTGGGGACCAAATCTCGCTCTTCCAAAAGCTCTAAGAGCACTATGAAGAAGTAAGTCCCGCATTACATTAATGAGGTTTGAAATAGGAGGATCTCCAAACTCCAGTTTTTGCGTCAAACTCTGGAGAACAGTAACCAAAGTTTCCCTGTGAGAAAATATGATTGCGTAAAACATTTATTAACCAACCTAAATATCTAAGTGCACATCTTTTTTCTAACAGAACACATAGGCCTATTGAACATTTACAAAACAAGGTGGAAAGAAAAACTTAACTTGTGATGCACAAGTGATGCATAAAAAAAACGTACTCAATCTCTGGCACGTGCTCTTCATAACCCCCATTATTTAGGTCTTGGATTGTCTGTCAAGAAAAAGAAAAAAATCTCATACTCCCAGAATGTTTGTTGAGACAACTATCATTTTACTGCTTGTAAATGTGAATGTTTATATTGTCAATGCATATAACTGTTTAAACAGTTATCTAAAATGGCCATCCCAAATTCTTACTGATTCTTCAACAAAGGAACCTGCATGGGATTTAGGTTCCTTCACATGAAATTGAAAATTTGAGGTTGGTGAGTCCTATACAATGAAATGACCATATCTCTAAAGTGATCCAGGTTAAAAATTAGAATCATTAAGATTTAATTAGGTGTTTACCTCATCATCATGTATGGATATTGGAACTTCCCGATTTCTGAAATATATCTAGAAGGAAGAAAGATGTTTTGACATTTTTATGTGAAATAGTACAATTAAGTATTTTCTTTTACTAGCAGATTACGTAATGTCTATCAAACTAAGAATAATGTGTGTGCGTAATTAAAGCAATTATTTTTCATATTATTTGTAGACACTATATTGTATACACATTACACTATTTTCGTATGGGTTACATTCCCATTTTCAAACAAATCTCATTCATAAATACATATAAAGAGGCACATCTTACATCTGGAGTTCTAGCATTTGTCCACTGTACGGGATCCAACACTTCTTCCTGTTTTGAAAATAAAACATCTCACAATCCAAATTTTTTTTGATAGAAAATGAATTAAATAATAAGTATCAGATTTACTTTATTTGATCTATGTACCTGAAAAGTATTGTTAATTTCAGGTGTTTCTACTTCTATTGTCTCCATTGCTGCAGGTGTTTCTGCTTGTGTCTCCATTGCTGCAGGTGTTCCCGATGATTGTGGTGCTGATGCTGCTGGACCTTGAGGTACAGTATCAGGATCCTGTAAATTTGAGTTGAGTTTTATCAGTAAAATTAATTTTGGTGTAGGTGGTGTACACATAGCCTGGCTCTGTCCTCCTACATACTTCCGCTCAATTTGGATTTTGCTTCTGTACTAGGTCTGGGATGTCGGTTTTGAAGTCGGTTTCCAGAAGAAGAAAAAATTGTAGGTCCAATCAGCGAACAGAGGGAGTGGCTGAGAACAATGAAGTTAATGTTGTGCACTTGTTTGAGTAGTTTAGTAATGGCGGCGGAGAAAGATGCGTGCGAAATTATTCTGCGGTTGTGGCAACGCTGCCGAATATAGGTCAAAGCCGGAGCAAGAACATTCCTTGCTGAGTTTTGTTGGTGGCCATGATGGTGTGGCCCTCCTCCCCACGGGGTTCGGGAAAAGTTAGATTTTCCAGCTACGGCAGCTAGCTCCGTTACAGTAGTGGTGAAGGAGTTGGCTAAGGCGAATCTTGCGATTGGTTATGGCAAATCAGAGTGGCTCTGGGTGGATCCAATACTTTTCAAACTTCAACAATCGAGAGATCCCAGACCCTCTGTACAAATGAAATGTACGAGGGTCTGGTTAGGACCAGGCTAGTGTACACCCACACCGTACTAACACAGTGTAAAGAAAGGTCAAGCAAACCCAGAAACAATATCTCTATTACATACCTTTTCTCTATTGTACAGCACTGAACGCCCCAATCCAATTCCTCTTTAATGTCCTTAGGACACATAGATTGGAGCTCTAACAGTTTCACCTGACGGTGTCTGTCAACTTTGCAGTGCTCCACATGTGCAGGCATCCTTGGGAACTCATTTTTAAGAGCCTCCAAGAATTCCTCCTGGTTCAACCCCAGGTTCACATTTAGTTGGTGTGGAGGCGATCCATCTATGATAGAATATAATTTGCATTATTTTCCATAAAAATGCGTTCATATAACATGATAGGCTACAATCCAAGTCAAAGTGAGTTCTGTGTGAATATTGGTTAAGTGGAACACTTTTTATTTACTAGAAAAGCATATACACATGAAGACATGGAAGATCAAAGATAAGTGTCCCACTTTGGCTTACCACGGATTCTGAGTTCAAATAGATTAGAGTAAAGCAATTTGTATTTCATGATAATAACTAACAGGCAATACATATATTATAGTTAAGTTACAGATTATGATACCCCTTGGTTATGTGTATTTCTCGACCCGGCGGTACAGGAGAACCACACGGAACTTTATCGTGGGTTGCGGACGTAACACCGGGCTCCTCTGGCCTCTGCGTCTTCCACCTCCTCTACCTCTTCCACCTCTTCAAAATATAAGCTTATATATAAAATGTTTTGTGGGCGGGGCGAAGTTGGGCCGGCAGCCAGGCTAGGTAATGTTAATATATTTTGTTTGTATATTTGTAGTTTGTAACAAAAGTCATTTCCCCATGGGATTAATCCAAGTATTTCTGATTCTTTAGCAAGTCTACTGTTGTGTATTTTCACCAGAGTTTTGACTTATTTTTCGTGTGTTCCAAGTGTGTTTTTGTTCTTTTCTAGTATCACTCATTTAAATGGGATGCTTTTTATATCTTGTATGTTATACATGTTGTACACCTCTGTCATTGTATCCATCGTTTCTATTGTTAATAAACAAATCACATCCATCCCCCTCACTTTTGAAAAGCTTGCTACGCCCCTGGCTACATATACGTTGACCCTGGCACCTTACTGTCATGTTTTTTAATATGGCATCATGGTCCTGGGGAAACTCTGTTTCGTTTGTACAACCATAAGTAATTGAAAATGACAATAAAATACACTTGACATGAATAACAACAGTTGTATTTTGCCACCAACTGAGTTTGCACATTGCCTCTTACATTAAGGAATGATGGCAGTGAAACCAAATCGCGCACAATACTGAGGCAACGCAATCGCAGTGCAACGAAAGTTCACAGCCAGCCTGATATTACTGCATTTATTTGTCTCTAATCTGCACCCCTTTTTAGTATTGCAATTGTGACCACCAACTTAATACTAATAGCTAACTAGCTAACCAACATTGCATTTCATAGGAGCTCGCATGAGCATCCTTTGACCTACTTTACTTGCGTATTAGCTAGATGTTACAATTGTTGTCATAATTTCCCATCGGAGATTCAAGCAAGCAGACTTTAATTTTGGAAAACCAGACGCTGATTGTGCCAAACCAGGCGTTAATTTCGTGTGGTTTGCTAGACACGTCTCAAAATTTGAGACGTAATTTACGTGTGTAAATGGCAACGTGTCACGTCACACGACTTTGCATGCCAAGTCGGCGTTAATTACGCATGGTAACACACGGGGGCGTCTTAATACTTGCCCACTAGACCTTCCATACAGACACTTAACCTGGTCTTAACTTCGAATGCTTCATCCCCCTGCCCAGCCCCCTCCATGCCCCTTCGCCAATCACCAGGATGCCTGGCATCCGAACATTCTGGGCATTCCTTTGTTTAGCAGACAGTAGGTTGATTGGCATGTCGGACCCTGCGAACACTACTGGTAAACAACCAACTAACAGCCTAACATATAACACACGTCTTTCGGTGTCGGTCGCAGACAGTAGGTTGATTGGCATGTCGGACCCTGCGAACAAAACTGGTAAACAACCATTAACGTTACAACAGATTAACACTGCAGTCAGATAGCTACCCTGTTTGCTGTTGTATAATGCCTGTTTGAAATACGTATTTCAGAGTAAGGCTAGCCATGATCTAGTAACTTAAAGGCTGGTAGTTGATTGAAGATAATAATGGGGATGTGTTTAGATTGAGATTGGACTCAAATGTGGATAATTGGATGTGTAGGCTTACATGTTATTTTTGCTTAGGATTCACTTCAAACATTAAAAGAAAGGGTAGCAGACTTATTCAAAAAGCTAAGCAAACGGGATCAGGTGGAAATAGATCCCAGTCCTTGCCCACCCCAAGACCTCAGAGCAGCTCCCTCCCTGAGGCTACAGGCACCAGGTCAGAGCATACTAGGCAGTCAGTCACATGCGAAGAGTAGCTTGTGATTGTAGGCCACACATGTAACCTACACAAACGTTTTTTTTCCGATTAAGCCTCACTTTAAAATGTTGGTTGTTGATTCATGAGTGTTCTTGTTTTGATGGCTGTGGCCTCACTTTAAAATGTTGGTTGTTGATTCATGAGTGTTCTTGTTTTGATGGCTGTGGCATTTTTCGTGTGAGTATACACTAATAGTTATGTTTTAATGTAAAAGATTCATCAAAGGATCTAACCTGCTGATTATATATTCATGAAAATAGAGTGACCAAAGTCTCTCCAGTTTGTGAGTACAGTACAGTGTGTGTTAGAAAGAAATGAGTTGCAATTCAGATGTAGAGACACAGTCTATTTATAGTAAATGTATAATTTGATTAAAGTAACCCTGGTGGACCATACTAGGCCACACTGAAGAACTCAGACTTAAGTGAATTTGAATTTTTATTTCTCATCAGCAATCATATGAATAATTTTCACTGCTTAGATGCCAGGCTAAGGTTACACACATTTTCAGTCTTGGTCTGTGGAACCCCTTAAGTAGCCCTGACCACCCCTTGGCCACCCCATATATAAAACTCTGGTTCCGCCACTGCTCCAGCCCCTAGCTCTTGATCCTAGATAATGTATATATGCAAACATCCACCTAGTGTTTGGGGGTCATATTTCAAATACAGATATCATTACACCCCCTACACTGTACATGTCAGCATTCGACAAAATGGCTGTGATATGCACATTCCATTTCAAAAGGGGCTATTTTGGTTGGAGCCACATAGGGGAAATTGACAATAACTAGGAATAGCAAAATATTGTTAAATAAAAAAACTAGTGCTGTCAGTTAAACGCGTTATTAACGGCGTTAACGTAAACCTGGCTAAGGAGTAGTAGGCTAACGTCAAGTTTAGAGTGGATGGCGAGCACGAGATGCCGAAATGGATGCCAATACGATTCTGAATGGAAAGTTTACTTTAAAAAAGTTGCCTACTGGTTACATTAACAAGACCAAAGTGATTTGTGTGTTTTGCCGTTGTGAACTGAGCTATCATCGCAGTATGTCCAGTCTGAAATACCACTTGATGGCCAATCACACAGCTGATGCGAATACTCTGTCCCCTCGTCAAAGCCAGGCGATTGCAATGTTGTTTTCAATTCAGTAATCCAATCCAATTTTCCATGTTTATAAGAGCATTAAAATTAGAAAAAATTCTGGGACAAAATAAAATCAAGGGACATTTAGAATAGATAAAAATTAGTGATTAATTGCAATTGCGAGTTAACTATGACATTAATGCGATTAATCGTGTTTAAATGTTTTTTTTCATTTGACAGCACTAGTTATTTTATGTATATATGACCACAATAATGTCATTGCTAATACCTATTTCTATCATTGTTCACTTTTTCTTTGTACCACAGTTGCTTAATTGCACATGAAGGGTTAGGGTTGCGGTGCTGTTGAAACATCTTGCCTTGGGCCCAAAAGCGTCGTAAGCCTAAGTTGATCGAAAAATCCATCGTAGGACGAATATTAGGTTTACGGGCCGTTCCCAAAGACATAATAGCTGAAGTTTCTCTCGAAAAATTGTAACTCTTGAAAGCGCAGAGATTAGTCTACACCTTACGAGCATGTTTGGGAAACGCAAGTAAAAAATATAGATGGTTTCGTTTTTTGCTCAATAGTTGCTACGATCGATCGTTATCGGGAAACGCAGCCCTGTTCAATGACAATACACTTGAATGTAATTTAATCTAGGTGGCATTTAACTCTGTATAACTCGAGTCATCTATCAATTTGCCCTTAAACTTCCCTCTGTATGCCTGCGCCTCGTCCATTTATTGTATAGTATAGCGGGACAAAAAATCCATTAGCCTCTCAGCGTGAGAACTACAAGGTGTTGCAAAAGATCATGTGAACTGGTCGAAATGCTCACGTTGTATGCGTGAGATTTGAGCACGGAATATATACCTTTGTTAATCCTATATTACCAAAATTAAATATAATTCCTGTCATAATGGGGAAATGATGTTCCTTGTACTTTATGTTAAGTTATGCTAGGTGCTTGCGTTGTCTTGTCTTAAGAATTTCAGTGCCCAGTCTAACCTTGTGTTGTTCTGTGTACCTGACAAATAAAATACTTGAAATGGTTGTATTCTGCACGTGCATAATTGTTCTGGGGAATTGTTTTTCCTCCTGACTGTCAGCAAGACCATAAGTTTGATTCCCGGCCTTGCCAAATGACGTTGTGTCCTTGGGCAAGGCACTTCACCCTACTTGCCTCGGGGGAATGTCCCTGTACTTACTGTAAGTCGCTCTGGATAAGACCGTCTGCTAAATGACTAAATGTAATGCAAATGGTTCAACAATGTTTTTATGTTTCCTTGATTCATCCAAGCTTTTGACCGTGTAAATCGTGGTAAAGTGTTAATGAAATTACAAGAGCGAGGGGTCCCCCCATACAAAATATGTGCCTTGCATTATTGGTACTCCCATCAAACTATGCAAGCGAGATGGGGGAAGACAACACTGGCTCCTTTCCCAGTTACCAATGGGGTTAGACAAGGTCGAATATTGTCACCTGTTCTTTTTAATTTGTATATGGATGATCTTTCTAGGACATTATAAGTGTGTAAGACTGGCTGTATGGTGGGGGATAGGTGTATTAATTATCTGATGTATGCAGATGATTTAGGTATTATGTCACCATATAGTGCTAGCCTACAGTAACTGCTTAGAGTCTGCTCAAACTACGGACTACAGTACGACATCAAATTCAATATAAAAAAGGGTAGGGCTGTCCCCGACTAAGATTTTCTTTGGTCGACCAAAACTCGACTAAAACGTGTGAAAATCACCTAATCGAACTTTGAAATGCTTAAAAAAAAAACTTACAAAAATGTTCGCTGACTCAATGGCTGCTGTACATTGCAGATTCAGCCGCTAATAGCCTACTAATAATAAGACTAGTATCACCAGTCCTGTTGTAACCGAATGCCGATGGTATTTAGTATCGCTTACAATGTACTACAAATTTAAAATATTGTTTGTTTAACATGCAAATCATCAGAGCGCGCTTATCACTGCCTGAAAACTTGCAGCATGCGAACTTACGTAGAAGCTGAGTGGGAAACGTTGCAACAGAGAAAGGTCTGGTCTTGGCCGGAGAAGATGTCATTCGATTTGGATGTTATTCTTATAATAGGCATTTTCCTTTTTCAACCCAGCGCGTTAGCATCACTGAAGTAGGGCTAGACCAACTTACGTTTTTCAGGTGGTAAGGCTTCATCATTTTCAACGTAGAACTATGAAAAATAAACCGTTGTTGGCAGAGTTTGCATTCAACGTTTTTTGAGTCACCCGGTACTTTGTAAATGTAGGCCTACTTTAATGAAATGCCGCCATACCACAGATGTCTTTGCCATTTTGATTAGTGATGGGAAGTTCGGTTCTTTTTACTGATTCGGTTCTTTGAATCTCGTTCAGTAAAATGAACGAATCTTTTTTCGAGTCATTTGTTCATTTCAGGGGGGGGGGGGGGGGGGGGGGGGGGGGGTTGGGGGCTATACGTCCACTGCAAAGGACGTATAGCCCCTATACGTCCACTGTAGGTTAGTGCATGACATGTGCACCAGCAAATACTATTTCAAAATAAATTCCTGCATTAAAATAATGTATCATGAGTTTGTATGATTTGGTCATGTATTATCACACTAGCATTTAATTATCACGTCAAACAATTACACTGCACTAAACTGTAAGTGTAAATGTAAAGTGAAAATAACAAAACCAGTCAGTATGATGACTTGAGCGAATATCATTCATTCACGTCTTACTAAAACAGCGGCCACGCGAAAGGGAATAAGGAAACTGTTTCCTCTACTAAAAAATACAATGCAGGTCACGTGAAAAAAGGATCCAAAGACTCGTAGAAAGACCGAGTCGGGGAAGGAACTAATCATTCGTTTCCTCTAGCTACAGAGCCTATGCAGGTCACGTGAAAAATGATCCAAAGACTCGTAGAAAGACCGAGTCGGGAAAGGAACAAATCGTTCGTTTCCTCTTGCTACAGCCTATACAGGTCACGTGAAAAATGATCCAAAGACTCGTAGAAAGACCGAGTCGGGAAAGGAACGAATCGTTCGTTTCCTCTAGCTACAGAGCCTATGCAGGTCACGTGAAAAATGATCCAAAGACTCGTAGAAAGACCGAGTCGGGAAATGAACGAATCACTCGTTGAGAGGACTCGTTACTCCCGAGTCCTTATAAGGATTCGTTCAAAATGAACGAATCGTTCACGAACGACACATCACTAATTTTGATTAATAACACCGACAAAGTAGGCTATGGCAGAGTTTGTAGTTCTGCAGCCAATTGTGCTCGTGCCGTGTGCAAAATACCAAACCAAAGCGCAGATTAACGAAAGGGAAAACAGTAACACCTTTTCTTTAAAATTATATATTTTTAGAGTTGGTTTATTTGTCTTAAATAATATAATCTACAATTTCTGTTGAACATTTCGTTAATTCAGCAATGATGACACAAGCAGGAATCAGATCTCACACTACCATATGGCAGCTCGACTAAAACAATCTTACTCGACCAAGAGCATATCGACCTGAAAATCGACTAGTCAACCAAGTGGGGCCAGCCCTAAAAAAGAGTGTTGTAATGATTGCCAGAACTAAAGAAGACAGGAAGCTATGCTTTCCCTCTTTTTACTTGCCAAGGCAAGAGCTGAATGTAGTTGCTAAAGCAAAATACCTGGGCCACATCATCAGGGATGATGTGCAGGGACGGACTGGGGGGAAAAAGTGGCCCGGGAGTTTTACTGTCAGACCGGCCCACTCAGTAAACGGTGCGCGGCCCACTCAAAACACGTTGTCCACTGAATGCATCGATCGCACGTATCGACCAGTCATTGGCCTACTTGGAAAAATACCCATATACACTTAGCATTATTTTGGATGATTACAAAGAAATTACATCATATATGTTTAATTTCTTACGTCAGCTTACGTTTCTTAAGTCCGTAAGAACACATTTCAGAAGACAGGTCAGAACATTTTCGAAAAATCGACACCATGAGTGTAAATACAGATCGCAAGGAGCAGTATAAATATCAGTCAGAAGGAAGAATATAAAAGGCCTAAGAGCTGTTTTTACGTATTCAAGCTATGACATGTGAAATAATATGAGATGCTAGCGATGTTAGAGGGCCGGTTGGTAATGGAAGTGGGCCGGTGTTTTGGACCATCCCAAACCCCATCGGCCCACCAGGGATTCTCCCGGTATCCCCGATGGCCAGTCTGGCCCTGATGATGTGTGTGACTATGATGACATCCAGTGCCAATGCTGTAAATTATATGGACAAGCAAATATGCTGGCATGCAAATTTCAATTTCAAAATAATGTTCCCACCTTCCATGCTGCGCTGACGAATTTTATGTACAGATTTGTGCCAACAAGTCAAAGAATACAATTTTAACCGCCTTAACTAACTCTGCAATTAGTGATACCAGATATACCTCCCAATTGTGTAATGGTAGACTACCTGACAAAATAGCTACAGGCCTACCCCCTGAAAACAAAAAGTGTAGCTGAAGTGACAAGATGCATAATCAAGTTTTTCAACCATTTCGAGGCTCCAAAAAGGATCCTTACGGATCAAGGAAGGGAATTTGTGAATGCGGTACTTTTGGAAACCTTAAACGATTTAACTAATGAATTTGAATGTGCATTTTTTCTTAAATGTTTTGTACACTTCTGTGGTATAGTAATAATGCTATACATCCTGTAAAATTACATCCTATTTTAAGGATTCTATTTTTATCTTTAAAAAGTTTTCCAATCCTATTTCAATGTCTGGAACTTATGTGTACTTATTTACAGATAAACAAGAACGTGTGTGCATTAAACGAAGCCCTTGCTCTTGTTACCATCCACAAACAAATGGATTGGTGGAGAGGATGAATGGGACAATTCAAAGGTAAAGAAAATGTAGCCTGATTGGTCCTAAATTTATATATAAATATACTTATTGCACATGAACGATCTTGTATTGATTTGAATATAATATAATACAGGTCCTTCTCAAAAAATTAGCATATTGTGATAAAGTTCATTATTTTCCATAATGTAATGATAAAAATTAAACGTTCATATATTTTATAATCATTGCACACCAACTGAAATATTTCAGGTCTTTTATTGTTTTAATACTGATGATTTTGGCATACAGCTCATGAAAACCCCAAATTCCTATCTCAAAAAATTAGCATATCATGAAAAGGGTCTCTAAACGAGCTATTAACCTAATCATCTGAATCAACTAATTAACTCTAAACACCTGCAAAAGATTCCTGAGGCTTTTAAAAACTCCCAGCCTGTTTCATTACTCAAAACCGCAATCATGGGTAAGACTGCCGACCTGACTGCTGTCCAGAAGGCCATCATTGACACCCTCAAGCAAGAGGGTAAGACACAGAAAGGAATTTCTGAACAAATAGGCTGTTCCCAGAGTGCTGTATCAAGGCACCTCAGTGGGAAGTCTGTGGGAAGGAAAAAGTGTGGCAAAAAACGCTGCACAACGAGAAGAGGTGACCGGACCCTGAGGAAGATTGTGGAGAAGGACCGATTCCAGACCTTGGGGGACCTGCGGAAGCAGTGGACTGAGTCTGGAGTAGAAACATCCAGAGCCACCGTGCACAGGCGTGTGCAGGAAATGGGCTACAGGTGCCGCATTCCCCAGGTCAAGCCACTTTTGAACCAGAAACAGCGGCAGGAGCGCCTGACCTGGGCTACAGAGAAGCAGCACTGGACTGTTGCTCAGTGGTCCAAAGTACTTTTTTCGGATGAAAGCAAATGTTGCATATCATTCGGAAATCAAGGTGCCAGAGTCTGGAGGAAGACTGGGGAGAAGGAAATGCCAAAATGCCTGAAGTCCAGTGTCAAGTACCCACAGTCAGTGATGGTCTGGGGTGCCATGTCAGCTGCTGGTGTTGGTCCACTGTGTTTTATCAAGGGCAGGGTCAATGCAGCTAGCTATCAGGAGATTTTGGAGCACTTCATGCTTCCATCTGCTGAAAAGCTTTATGGAGATGAAGATTTAATTTTTCAGCACGACCTGGCACCTGCTCACAGTGCCAAAACCACTGGTAAATGGTTTACTGACCATGGTATTACTGTGCTCAATTGGCCTGCCAACTCTCCTGACCTGAACCCCATAGAGAATCTGTGGGATATTGTGAAGAGAAAGTTGAGAGACGCAAGACCCAACACTCTGGCTGAGCTTAAGGCCGCTATCGAAGCATCCTGGGCCTCCATAACACCTCAGCAGTGCCACAGGCTGATTGCCTCCATGCCACGCCGCATTGAAGCAGTCATTTCTGCAAAAGGATTCCCGACCAAGTATTGAGTGCATAACTGAACATAATTATTTGAAGGTTGACTTTTTTTGTATTAAAAACACTTCTTTTATTGGTCGGATGAAATATGCTAATTTTTTGAGATAGGAATTTGGGGTTTTCATGAGCTGTATGCCAAAATCATCAGTATTAAAACAATAAAAGACCTGAAATATTTCAGTTGGTGTGCAATGAATCTAAAATATATGAAAGTTTAATTTTTATCATTACATTATGGAAAATAATGAACTTTATCACAATATGCTAATTTTTTTAGAAGGACCTGTAAATACAGTGTTCCAAAGATGCCATTTGTGAATAAAAATGAGAATGTGTTTACTTTTCAGAGCATTCAGCAAACTGATTGGCAAAACAACAGAGGCCTGTTCCATAAAGGCCGCTCAAATAAATTGGATGTAAAGTCCCAAACCTGACTTGAATTAGCTTATCAAGTCAAGCGGGGCTAAAGCGGTTCCATAAAGGCCAATGTACTATGACAGCTCTCATCCACCGCTTCATCATAATAAAATGACACGCCATGATTGACATGAACGATAGGCTTCGTAGGTCAAGATCCTTTGTTAGACCTTTACATCGTTGATAAAAAAACATTTAGATTTTTTACGTTGTTTTAATAGCCTACTATTAATCAAGACATTATCCAGTAGCCTAACTTTTTAACATGGTTTTAGTGTTGGGAAAATGGAGGATAGATTATGGATTTTAGGTTTGTTTTGCAATTTTAGGCTACTGTTAACAATTATATAGCTATGATAATTATACTCAGATCATTTAGATTGAGATATAGGCTTATGCCTGATGCCTAAACATTTGAAATCACAAACTAGCATAGCCAAACATTTAATGGCTATGGTGTGTATCAAATCATTGTTGATCATTGTTTAATGCATTAGGCTAAATGTTGTTGCTAAATGTTGTTATTTACGTTTATTTTCTATAAATGTAGCCTACATATTGAACTCATGAGAATAAGAAAATGAAAATGTCCGTGGTAAAACATCGTTTTCCCGTTGGGTCAGTGTCACAGGAACGTCTGGTTAAGCAAGAACACGGTCTGAGCCTGACAATTAGCCTGACCCGGACCAGGCTAGTTTAGAAGCATAAATTTCCATAGTAACTGAGTTCGAACTGCGTTGAGCTAGCTTTATGGAACCGAATGAACTACAAAATGAGTCAGACTAACTGACCTAAGTCTGGCTTATTCGGTAAACTCTCTTTATGGAACAGGCCTCAGATCCCTCAGGCCTTCCTGGAATCAGTATTTGGATACTGTGATGTTTGGTCTCAGAACAAATGACGCAGGTAACTTGCAAATTTCCCCCCTACTTCCTCATGTTTGGGAGAGAGGCTTGCTACCTTTCAGAGGTGCCAGAGCACTATTTGGTTGGTGGATTCATGATTCAAAATGACCGATTTTCATGTATTGTCAGTTTTATAAATGCAATGTAATGTAAATGCAATTCTATGCAAACTACATTTTCTCTTAAAAAAAATTATGATACACTTCTGCTACCTCGTCTAACATACACAATGATGAAGATCCTGAAGTTGGACTGAAATAACATCATAATTTTTGTTCACAGTTAGACAACAGTGTTGAGGCTGTTGTGGCAGAGGAGGCTGTGTCGGCTGGCATAAAGCGTCTTGATGACATTAAGGACATTGTTGCAGACAATGTTTCAAAGCAGCATGAGCGCACTCGCCGGAGACTGAAATCAGGTGCTCCCAAACCCAATTTGAAAGTTGGAGACCAGGTCTGGAGGCAGAATATAAGGAGCCAGGAGAGGAAGGATGGCAAGCTCGATGCCACTTTCTCGGCCCTTACACCATAACAGCAATCCAAGGGAAAAGTGCCGATTTGCAAGGGGAAAATTCTGCCGTTTTCCTCAAAGTAAATGTGGATCACCTCAAAAGATTGAGGGTGGAGATGCCACGTATACCACGTATGATGAGCAAAACAGTTACCCCAACCACACCAGCTCCAACACCAGTTTCCAGTACAGGTCAAACACAGTCCTGAGTCATTCAATTGGCACCAACACCAGCTGCCACCCCTGCACCTGCAGCTTCACCTTCACCAGCAGCCACCCCTGCACCTGTAGCCACCCCTGAACCTGCACCACGGTCCTCCATCATTCAATTGGCACCAACACCAGCTGCCACCATTGCACCTGCAGCCACCCCTGCACCTGCAGCCACCCCTCCACCTGCAGCCACCCCTGCATCTGCAGCCACCCCTGCATCTGCACCAGCAGCCACCCCTGCATCTGCACCAGCAGCCACCCCAGCACCAGCAGCAGCTACACCAGCCTCAGCAGCTACAATTGAAACATTTATTGAAAAGGTATTGCATAGCCTACTTACTTATTTTTTTTAAGATATGAACATCGGTGTTGTGACTGTCCTGTAAGAAATTGTTAAACATGAACAAAACCCATAGGCTTAAGTAGATGGGAAGACAATTGATAATCTTGGAATCATGTACAAAAAAGTTGTTTGAATTGATATGTTCCATAAGTGAATTATTATTATACTAAAATGTTAATGGTTACATAAATGTTTCAATGAGTTGATGTTGAATTTCTCCAGATATGCAGGAGGACTGGGTAGGGAAAGACGCACATGAAATCCTATCAATGATTGGTCCGTACAAACTGTATTTCTGGGACATTGCGAGGATTGGTCCCAACCAGGAGCTTGAGAGTGAGGTATTATCTTGTCAATATTTTATAAAAACTGATACATTCCTTTCCTCTGCGATCAGCAATCAGTTATGAACTATCTATGCATTTAAACAAGAATTAGTTGTCTATTAACAAATGTTCTAATTAGTGCTGTCAGTTTAACGAGTTATAAATTAACGGTGTACATTTTTTTATGGCACGATTAACATTCTTTTTGGCCTAGCAAACTCTTGTTTTTTTCACATGCTGTTGCAACAACTACTGACGTTAGAAAAACTACAACATCACACCGGATCTAGCTAGACCGAAAACAAAACAACAGGCACGCTACACAGTTGTTTGGGCTTGCGAGCCGGCTAAAGAGTAGTAGGCTACCTTTACGTTTTGAGTGGATGGCGAGCGCGAGACACTGAAATAGATGCCAATAAGATTCTGAATGGAAAGTTTACTTTAAAAAAGTTGACAAATGGTTCTATTGACAAGATCAAAGTGATCTGTGTGTTTTGTCATTGTGAACTGAGCTATCATCGCAGCACGTCCAGTCTGAAATACCACTTGATGGCCAAGCACACAGCTGATGCGAATTCTCCGCCCCCTCGTCAAAGCCAGGCAATTGCAATGTTGTTTGCAATAAAAAAACATATGCATTAAGCAATCCGATCCACTTTTCCATGTCGATAAGAGCATTAAAATGAGAAAAAAGAAGAAAAAAAATGAGAAAAAAGACGAAAAGAAATGAGAAAAAAAATGAGAAAAAAGAAATCAAGGGATATTTAGAATAGATCAAAATGTGCGATTGTGATTAATCGCGAGTTAAATATGACATTAATGCGATTCAAATATTTTAATTGTTTGACAGCACTACTTCTAATTTATTGGAATGTGCATACAGTGACCTTCAAGATCATCCACCGACTTATCTTCATGTTATATAAATAGGGGACAGGTAGTGGAGGGATGTTACGTCCCTGGACCAGAGGTGGCAACACCCCAAAATGGTGGCAATGGCCCACACTACATCTCTCAGAATCCTTCACCAAGTGGACAGGTGTAGATTTGTGAGCCACCTAATTAAGTTAGGACTAGAAAAGGGGGGAAGGGGAAAGAGCAGGAGGAGAAACCAGAGAGACAAAGGGCACATGGCTGGTTATTTTGGACCAGAGAGAAGCTGGTGAAATACTAAGCCCTGTTGGGTGAGTGATGGACAGCTTTTTGTTGGACCGTGGAAGTTTGAAGAAGGAACCTGCCTGAGTTTGATTTTTTTTGTCTGCTCCTGCAAAATAAAGTGCCCTCTTTTTCTGGAACCTGTTTTTGCGTGGTCCTTCCCCCCCTCTTGCACTGCCTTACTCTTGCACTCTCTGTATGAACTATTCCTCACTCTTGCATACATAATTCCAGATTTAATTAATAGTAAATCATATGTGACTCCCTATTACCAAATGATGTGTTCATGATCAGTGCATCATTAAGTACTTTCTGAGTTATGTATTAACTGATGATGATTCAAGCATACAATGGCAGCAGCCACTGATTTCTGCCATGGAGCTCACGCATGCGGATACTGTCATTTCAGCCACGGCGGTTCGTCCCTCCTTCAGATGTTGGTGCTCTGCTATTAGCGTGCAGCACTACTTACCCCGTCTTCATCTGACCGATTAGTCAAAGTGAAACTGTTCCAACAGAGCTAGCGCGTCCAAACCCAACCATGACCACATAGACGGTACTTACGTCTAGACGGTAATGTGCCTCCTCATGTAAAGTCACGACATGATCTTATTTACTAATTATTAATTAATGATTATAGATTACTATTATATTTTTTGACGGCCTACATTTAAATAAAGTCCATGAGTTACAATACAGTCATAATGTTATGATGATTGACAACCATGGTGCCTTGCAAACAATTTTTATTTAACTGTCATTTGAAAACGTTATCAAACAACACGCATTGCCACCTTTAACAAGGTGTTAAAAGGTAGGGTAATAGACTCTTCGGGAGCATTCAGGAGCTTTCTTACACAGAAAACTGATGACAAATTTTCATCAATAGCAGCAAATTCTCTGGCATCTCCAACTCATTGCCCGTGTCTTCGTTGATACTTTGTCATTGCACGCCTGCAAACCTTTCTTAAAGTTGCAGCCATTTTGGAGAGAGTTCGGGAACTTTTTGCAACTCCATCTTGTATCATGTCAACTTGTCTAAGGTGCAAGCCCTGGGAAAACCTGGTAATGAAGGAAGTTACATATTAGATTAGATATTAGATTGTATTCATCTGAGTTAATAACAGCTAACAATAATTTTTTTAATTTTCTTTATTGTTATTAATGGCAAACAGCCTACTGAATTTTATAGAGGTTAGGAAAACATTGCAGACATACCGGTAAATAAATGGATGTCATCCATGAAGACAAGGTTATCTTTGAATTCTGAAAGAGGGAACCAACTCTCACAGTTCTGCTGGATTTTCTTCCTCTGTGGCTTTTATGTCTACACTCCCTTGAAAAGCAAAACATGCAATTGATCAACAGCTAAAGATATAATTTTCAGAGAAAGGATTACTACTCTCAGACTCTTAAAAGTTAAAAAACAATTGCCATTGCTTCATCACACATTCCTTAGTACTGAGGGATATTGTTAGGAAGAGCTAGGTGTTGTGAATGAATATAGTTTAACTTAACCAAGCTTATTTAACGTAACTTTTCACTTGGCTTAGTTTCAAACCTGTGCCTAATTCAGCCTTATTAACATTCCCAATGTGATTTTTTGACTGGGGATGGTTCAACAATACTGAATTGAGTCTATTTCATGACAATAACTTCGACTAAATCGCGTGGTAATTTAAGTCAAAAGTACCATTTGTAACCAAGCCTAGCTAGGCCTAATTTATGTCACTCTGTGAAGTATAAGCCAGACAAAATAGGCTGAGCGGTTAGGGAATCGGGCTAGTAATCTGAAGGTTGCCAGTTCGATTCCTGGCCGTGCCAAATGACGTTGTGTCCTTGGGCAAGGCACCCTACTTGCCACGGGGGGAATGTCCCATTACTTACTGTAAGTCGCTCTGGATAAGAGCGTCTGCTAAATGACTAAATGTACTGTACCTGAAAATTGCAACGGGGATGTACATTTCTTTTTAAATCAGGAGACAATCAAATATTACCTTAACTTAAGTCAAATGCCACGACCTCTTGTCATCTCCATGTCACAATCACATATCTGACATAGCATCCTCCTTGCTACAAGTCATTTTTTAAGCCACTGTATGAGCCTTTTAGTATTCCTGGTTGTAGGCATTTGAATCACCAGAAGTAACAACTGGGTTTTTAAATCCATTTTTCTTTTCAAGACAGCGTCCAGCTAGCTCTCAACTCTCGGCAGGAATAGGGGTTATGCGAAACAGATATCACTTGCGGGGTTACGTAGTAAAAATTACTGTTCAGATTGTCCCGCATACATTTTCATAATAATGTTATTGTTAATTGTGTGAACTAGCTGGGTTTGCCGTTGGATTCATAGGTATCTATGGTTGGGTTAGCAGAGCAGCGAAATTGATTACATCTGTTTTCCGGTTCGTTTCCTGGGCTCTCCGGATAACGCAGAGCCTGTTTAAGCCTGTTTTATTAGACATTCTCTGGGATAACCCCTGTTGCAGGTCCACTCACTCAAACAAACTTGACGCTCTCACTGGTAAATATTGTATAATAAAATGTATTGATTGAAATTGGTTGCCTTATATATTCTGTTCTATTTACCAAACTCCTTTTCTTTGTATATTGCTATGGTGGGGGTATGATAATAAAGTTGCCAGAATAAAGTTTTTTCCTCTAAATTTCCTAATAACCTTTACACATCCAACGCATTATCAGTGATCCTTGCGATGCAATATTATCATTACACTTACACTATGGTTGTTTGAAATGTAGTGGCTCAAATGTATTACATTGTAATTTATGAAATTTAAGGTGTGTTCGACTTCATGCAGCACCGGCGGCGGCTGCAGCCGGCTGCATTGAAGCTGGGAATGCCATTGGCTGCTTCAAGTCAGCCGGGCTGCAGGCGACGCCGGCGCTGCATGAAGTCGAATGCACCTAATGTATTCTGTCACATGTTTATTAATTTACCCTTACACTGTTTGCCTACCTAGAGCTAACACCATATCTGAACACCCATAGCTTATTGTTGGCTCTCCAAAATATCTCCAAAGATGCAGGGACGTGAAAATATTCTGAACATTTTAATTAAAAGTCAGATATATGGTATTGCACCCACTCTAACATTAGTAACAAGTTTCGACAACGCCAAAGACATACAAGATCCACCTGAGCTTCATGTTCAGTTTAGGGGAGAGCACGTGTCTGTTCTTCATGTGGGGGCCATGTGCGCAGATGATGAGGATGACATGACTGACAGACCTACAGCAGCAGAAGCAAGTGGAGTTGATGCGCTAACCGTCATGTCAGGCAAGAAAACCAAAAGAAGCACGCGGGCCAATACTAAATTACCTGAAAAATACTCTTTGGATGTATATGGTAAACAACAATTTTAGCTTTTTACTTTTCTTTAATTATAAAGTTGCCTGATAATGCCTCTTGTTGCTAGAGATAACTCCATCTCGTCAAATTAACTAGACTAGCTAGGCTAGCTCAAGTAATAAATTCAATGCTAGGCCAAAGACGTAGCAACTAGCTGAACTATTTTAGGCTAACGAGTATTATGAAGCCGAAACGTTATTATAGTACTAGAATTACTGTCAATGATAATATCACATGTGGATGCTATGGCGCTATGCCATTGTGTAGTTATGTAACACTAATTCTTAATGACCACTCCGCTATGATCTTTACAACACCATAGAAGTAACCTACTATGGTTAGATGTAGTAGTTAGTAGCTAACTGTTAGCATAACCTAATAAATGTTTGGAGTTTGTATTCGAGAGAACACAGCCCACCCAGTAACTAAACAATGGACAAGAAAAAGAACAGATTGTATTTGTTATGTATATTTTCGACTTTTCACCCAATAATCCCACTATCCATCCATTCTTAGAGATTCCAGTTCCAGCCCGCCAAAATGTTGAAGTGGAGAACAATAATGACCAAGGTAAGTTTAGGGGTGTCCAGAAGAACAATCATCCAGACAAAGACAGACATTATCAAAGATAGGTCATAGAACACTCAATACTGATAAAACATGTGTTAGACTCTATACTGTGTCACTGTTGACTGTCAGACAGAACAAGTAATCTGAAGACATAAAAACATGATCATATTATGGTAGTAGCGAACACGTGTTAATCCCCTTTGGAGAAATCTATAGTAGCCTACTGTCTAAAGTTCAGATATGTCCTTGCAATCAGATGACTTTTTCACAGCTACACATTTCCCCAATTATCTGTCTTTTAGAAGAGGCACCGACTGTCCACTTTGCTCTTCGCAACGCTAAACAAACAGCCGAGATGCAGAAGGAGAAGATCCTTAATTTACAGGGTCAAATTGTGAATTTGACAGAAGAGAGATATGATCTCCGTTAAAGGCTGGAGGATGTTAAGTTTTAAGGCACATTTAGAAAATTACTGATTTGGTCTGTAATTCTGTGGTAGTATAAGATAAATACATGTAGACTGCTATTTTACCTGTTACCTGTTTTACCTGTTAATAATATGTAATTATTGTAAGTGATTCAGCTAAATTGCATACATTAATATATTCACAGTTCATGACTCACAGCATTACATTTACATTTGTGCATTTAGCAAACGCTTTTATCCAAAGCGACTTCCAAGCTTTACAAAAGAGCATGGGTCACTGATCATAACAACGAGGTAGTCCCAAACATTGCAAGCAGCCAAAACATGAAGCATACATTGTGAAAAACTAAACAAGTGCCAAAAGGGAAGACCCATAAGAGCATGCAGTTATACAAGTTACAAATCAAAACAACATGAACCACAAAAAGTGCAGGACTGTACCTGTAGAAGAACAATCAATAGTAAAATATTTCACAGCGAGTACAAGACTTAACTTCGTTATAACTAACCTACAAGAGCAACAAGTCACTCAATAAGAGTCATTGTGATCCTGGAAGAAACTAACAACGGTCCAGCCAAGCATTCCTAAGTGCCGTTGTACTCCCGGAACAAGTGCGTCTTGAGCCTTTTCTTGAAGGTGGGGAGACAGTCAGCGTCCCTGATGGAGGTGGGGAGCTGGTTCCACCATTGGGGGGGCCAGGCAGGAGAAGAGCTTGTGTCGGGACCGGGCAGTCTTGAGCTTGTGTCGGGTACGGGCAGTCTTGAGCGGTGGGACCAGCAGGCGGTTGTCTGAGGAAGACCGTAGGTGACGGGTGGGGGTGTAAGCAGAAATAATTATCTTGCCATCTTTATTCTATCGGACAGCACTTAAACTGAAAATTAAAGTTACTGAAGAGCCACACGAGACACCTACGGCCTCCCAGTAAGTGTCTGTAGCTGAGCCTCCACCTGACTCCAGCTCCAGCTCTAACTCACTTAGCTCAGAAACAAAGTCTGAGCCCTCGCCAAAGAAAAAGAAGAAGGACAAGAAGAAGGAACCGAAGAAGAAGAAATCAAAGACTTCTGACTTCAGGAGAGGTATGAATCAATGAAGATGGCCCTAAAATGAACTTGTCTTCACGTATTGGTGTTTGTGGTAACAGTCTGCTGTATTTCCTTTATATTTATTATTGTAACCATTTCAGTAAGAACTTCCGAAGACGCTATCGTGAGGTACAACAAGGTCCTCAAGCTCGTTAAAGGTGGCTGCACAAAGGCAGATGCGTACATCCGCATGAGGGTTGACAGAAAAACCATTGTGAATCAAACTTCGATTGCAGAGATGGCAACGGTCAATCCTGAGCTTTTTAGGGCTATGCAAGCCATCTTCAAAAAAGGTGACAGCCTACACAAGTTTGCTGTTAAATGTATGGCAGAGTGTATCAAGGAGCCTCATAATAGCCTCATCAGTGCCCTGAAGAGAGCATCTGACCTTCTCGACATTGAAAAACAAAACGGTAATTCAGTTCCCTAACTCAACAGTTGGGGAATCGGGCTAGTAATTTGAAGGTTGCCAGTTCGATTCCCGGCCGTGCCAAATGATGTTGTGTCCTTGGTCAAGGCACTTCACCCTACTTGCCTCGGGAGAATGCCCCTCTACTTACTGTAAATCGCTTTGGATAAGAGCGTCTGCTAAATGTAATGTAATGCCACTTTCTATAGGCCTTATAACACATGGGCCTAGTAGCCTACAATCACAGTTATGTTGCTGTTCCTCAACAGCGAAAACGGAGATTGCAAAAGTAGCCAGATATCACTGATGACATTTTTTGTGGATGGTGAAAAGTCACTATTTGTTTTAGTCAAAACCACCTAAACCGAGAACAAGTCTCGACCAAGACAAGAGTGTATTGAGACCGAGTCAAGACCAAGACAGGGCGAGGCTGAGTCGAGACCAAGACCAAATCCCAATACTCCCCCTTACCCCTTCCCCTTAATTTACCCTTGGCCCTTGAAACTAAGGGGTAAGGGCTACATAGCCCTAGGAAATGAGACGACACTTGGTTACGGTTACGCCATCATCCATCGTCGCTAGCGGGCTGCTACGTCACCAGAGGCGACAATGTTTTGATCACAAACTTCCAAGATGCCATCTGCAAGTGAGTGTTAGTCGATTGCGTGGGCTTTAATGATTTTTTTGCGATTGTCTGCAAAATTTCGGAGAACCAAGGGAGAAGAAGAGGTCTACGACGCCTACGAATGCTGGAGGATCTTACGGTATGTATGGATTTGTTGCAAACGTGTATTCAATGTTGTATTTAACGTTAACCGAACTAACCAAGAGTAGCTGAGCTGGACACACCTAAATTACATGGAATTGTATTATATTGTAATATGAACCCAGTTAAGATCTATGTGTATAAGTAGTTTTTTGTAATGACTATTAGCTATTTGTTAAGGATTTACGCAGCTCGTAAGTTATACCCGATTGTAGGTCGATGCATTTGGACCATGGCCTAGTCACTATGTGCTTTGTTCTGGGGGAAGGGAAACAACTCTAGTCACTATGTGCTTTGTTGTGGGAAAGGAGAGACGTTAAAGTACTTTGAAGGGGCAAACTTTTTTCCAAGTCAGCCCTTTAATGGTGTGAAATGTTTTTATTTTCCAGACTGGTGCTCCAATAAGATACTGTGCCATAAACCCCAAAGTGCCTATACTGCGCATGTGGGTTGATGTTGAGACTGAGCTGAAGCAGGATTTCCGCCTCAGCAGAACAGCGATGCACAGCTTACAGAGGCTTTTACAAAGGGTGCAGGACCATGGCTGGGGTAATGAGTTTGAAGTACTCATATACAGTGCCCTCCAAAAGTATTGGAACAGTGAGGCCAATTCCTTTATTTTTGCTGTAGACTGAAAACATTTGGGCTTGACATCAAACGATGAATGTGAAACCAGAGATCAACGTTTCAGCTTTTATTTCCAGGTATTTACATCAGGATCTGATGCACAAATTAGAAAATATCACCTTTTTGTTCGAACCCACCCATTTGTCACGTGAGCAAAAGTATTGGAACATGTGACTGACAGGTGTGTTTTGTTGCCCAGGTGTGTCCTATTACATACATTATTCAATCAATAAATACCACTGAATGTCTACACTCAGGTTCAGATTGGGTAAGATAGGTTTTGTCTATGCAGACTGTATTCAGAGGTGAAAACAACATGAAAACCGGAGCGCTGTCTTTGGGTGAAAAACAAGCAAT
Organism: Hypomesus transpacificus; assembly: GCF_021917145.1. Taxonomy (NCBI): domain Eukaryota; kingdom Metazoa; phylum Chordata; class Actinopteri; order Osmeriformes; family Osmeridae; genus Hypomesus; species Hypomesus transpacificus. The sequence continues at coordinate 81,492 of NW_025813724.1, read as the reverse complement.
TGTGAGTCTTAGAGAAGATGGAAAATCAATCAGAGCCATTGCAGAAACATTGGCCATAGCCAGTACAACCATTTGGAATGTCCTGAAGAAGAAGAAAACTACTGGTGTACTAAGTAACAGACGTCGAACAGGTAGACCAAGGAAAACATCAGCAGTTGATGACAGAAACATTGTGAGAGCTGTAAAGAAAGACCCTAAAACAACTGTTAGTGAGATCAGCAACAACCTCCAGATGGCAGGAGTGAAGGTATCACTATCTACTGTTCGCAGAAGACTTCATGAACAAAAGTACAAGGGCTACACCAGAAGATGCAAACCACTCATTAGCAAGAAGAATAGGAAGGCCAGGCTGGAATTTGCCAAAAAGTACAGAGATGAACCTCAAAAATTCTGGGACAAAGTTTTATGGACTGATGAGACAAAGATTAACTTTTACCAAAGTGATGGAAAGGCTAAAGTTTGGAGAAAGAAAGGAACTGCTCATGATCCCAAACACACAAGCTCATCTGTGAAACACGGTGGAGGTAATGTCATGGCTTGGGCTTGCATGGCTTCTTCTGGGACGGGCTCATTAATCTTCATTGAGGATGTAACACATGATGGCAGCAGCAAAATGAACTCGGAAGTCTACAGAAACATTTTGTCTGCCAATTTAAGGAAAGATGCAACCAAACTGATTGGCAGAGCCTTCATCATGCAGCAAGATAACGACCCAAAACACACTGCCAAAACAACAAAGGAGTTCATCAGGGGCAAGAAATGGAAGGTATTAGACTGGCCAAGTCAATCTCCAGACTTAAACCCTATAGAGCATGCATTTTACCTGCTTAAGAGGAGACTGAAGGGAGGAACCCCACAAAACAAACAACAACTGAAAGAGGCTGCAGTGAAAGCCTGGGAAAGCATCAAAAAGGAAGAATGCAAAAGTTTGGTGACGTCAATGGGTCACAGACTTGCTGCAGTTATTGAAAGCAAAGGATTTGCAACTAAATATTAAGTCTTATTCACTTAAATATGTTTTAAGTATATCTGTTCCAATACTTTTGATCACATGACAAATGGGTGGATTCAAACAAAATGTGATATTTTCTTAGTTGTGCATCAGATCCTGATGTAAATACCTGGAAATAAAAGCTGAAACGTTGATCTCTGGTCTCACGTTCATTATTTGATGTCAAGCCCAAATGTTTTCAGTCTACAGCAAAAATAAAGGAATTCGCCTCACTGTTCCAATACTTTTGGAGGGCACTGTACACCTATTGGCTGGCACATGGACTCTCTTATCGGGTGGTGTCCCGTGTCTTTCATGTACCAAAGGCCACAGTTCACATCATCCACAGAATGGCCCAGAACATATGGGACAATCTGAAGAGAGCAATCTACTTCCCTCTAACAGTGGACCTGCCTGCAGTTGGTCAGGGATTCGTCAACATTTCAGGAACCCCTGCAGTCCACAATGTGGTTGTAACAATCGATGGCAGCCACGTACGGATAAAACCACCACAGTGTCACAGATTAGACTATTTGAATAATAAAGGTTTTTACTCAGTCAACATGCAGGCTATATGTGACTCGAATGGCAGGTTTCTGGAAATGTTGGGGTACCCGGGGTCTGTCAATGACACATGAATAATGAAAAACAGCAGTTTTTATACCGCAAGAAGGTACCCCCCAACAGGCTACATCCTTCTGGGTGATGTTGGGTATCCCTGTTTGGAAACTCTGATTTGCCTCATCACCCCCTTCAAGGAGCCAGTGCATGGACAAGTACAGCAGCGATTCAATTACTATCAGTCAAGGGGGCGCAGCATTATTGAAAGGGGCTTTTGGCATGATGAAGACAAGATGGAGGTCAACGCTTTTCAGAGCTTTGGAAGTGATTCCCACGTTTGCACCCCAGGTAATTGCTTCATGTGCCTTTTTGCAAAATTTGTGTATGGACAATGGTGACACACTGATTCCAGATGAAGACATTTTTGGGGACTTAAATGACCCCCAACCTCCCCGTGAACCCATGGAATACAATGAAACCTCTGGGAATGACACAAGAAACAGACTGGCTGCCCTAGTTTCAGACAATGTGCAAGCCCCATGAAAAAGACGTGTGTCATATATCTTGAATTTATGCACCTTCCTGCCAACTAAAATTCCTTGTCCGTGCAATTTTCATGGCAATTAAAAAACCTTTCTGATTATGATTCTTATTCTGAAGCCCCAATGAACATGACAACCGTGTTTTATATTCTTATGAACAAGAACTTTAATGCCACACACATAGCACACAAAAATAAAAATATAGCTGCAAGCAGCGATGCGGGTTCCTCCACAAAATGGCAAAATACTATAAACATGTACACTGTAGAAGATCGAGACTTGGACAACAAGAGAGCAAAACTACTTCATGTTTGGTCAACAACAATAGGCTGAACGGGGATTTAAACTCATGAGCATAAGGTAACAAGGCACTGTCTCTAGCCTCTCTGCTACACATCAACCGCTAAGATTTTATGATTAACAAGACCTGATTATTAACTTTCCATAGAATATTGAAACTCTTCTTAAATTGACTTCTTTCCAGACTCTCAGTCAACTAATAATAGTCATGTGGGCAACTGGGCTGGGGCAGCGCTCATATTCAGCTCCTTGGAAGAATAGTCTACGACTGTATAGCAACCGATTCTCTGGTCCGATTAAACTACACAACATACTCAATCAGGGTGACCAACAAGATTATTATAACTAACCAACATTAACATTACAAACATCCAACTGAACGAACACTACAACTGAAATCCCTTGCACGGCTTTTGAAACCAAACTATTTTCCACAAGTCTTTGCGTTTTTTGACATGCCTTACTGCATGCTGGGTACCCAAGGGTGGCGACTGCATGATATGAGTATTAGTGTTTGGTCGGCTTTGGGACAAAGGTTAAGAAACGGTTGACATTTCAAGGTGAAATTGCATGAAATTGCGCATGGTATTTCAGAAGGATGTCTGCCTGTTTAATTAAACAAGTAATCAAAATTATGACAGGCCAAAAGACTGTGCCAGGATACGAACCTGTGACCTTGCACTTTGCAGGACAGCGTTTCAACCCATTGAGCTACCCACAGGACTGGGAAATTTAGGTCAATTTCTGTATAAAAAAAAAAAGCTGTTTCTCCTGTAGCATGGTATGTTCGATTTGGCCAAAGTTCAAACAGCTGTAATTCAATAGTCTTTTGACATATCAAGGTGAAATTGCACATGGTACTTCAGAACGATGTCATCCTGTTTAACTAAACATATTTTCAAATTTAAGACAGACTCAAACAGTATGGCTGGATTCGAACCTACAACCTTATATTTTGCAGATCGCCGTTCCAGCTCGTTGAGCTATTCTTAGTGTTGAATATTATCACGTTCAGTTACTGTACAAAAAAGTAAGCTGTTTCTCCTGTGGTAAGCGTTGTTAGATTCAGCCAAGGTTGAAACAACTCTAATTCAATCATATTTTGACATACCAAGGTGAAATTGTTTATGGTACTTCAGAGAGATGTCTGATGATCAATATACTTAATTCGAGCTAATTCGGTTGTAAATCTGACACTACCATACATAGACTCCAAGTAGCTTGCTACTGTTGTAAACCTGGCTTGGTTTGCAGTGGTTTACACAGTCTCGCTTAACATATGATCGGAGTGTTGTTATGGGCTCAAATAAACACCCATTGCTATGTTTTACAACCGGAGGTTTGACCGGAACACTACAAACCGTTCTGTCCAAAAAAATAAAAAATGTCCTGTGACTGGTTTCAAACCTACAACCCTTTGTTTATCAGCACCACATCTCAGCCAATTGAGCCACTGCCAGATCTGGAATCTGCTATGTTCAGTCATCAACTGGATAATAAAATAAGATGTTTCTCCAATGGCAAGCATTGTCAGATTTGGTCCAAGCTCAAACAGCTGTAATTCAGTCATGTTTTTACATATCAAGGTGAAACTTTGCAGGGTACTTCAGGATGGTGTCATCTTAAAGCCTATTGGGTTTGAAAAACCATCATTAAAAATGCCATTCGATTTAGTGACACAAACTTATTGAGGCAATGTGGTCATTTACATAAATACACTCCTTTCAGACATTTTGTATTTTATTCAACTGTCTTAAGTAACATTTTCTAATATGTCAATGACACATATATGTACAAAATTTCAAGTCAATTAGACCTTTTTTGTAGGAGGAGATCTATTTTGAAGATTTTCCCAAATTATCACTGTACAGGAAAATCCATCATGGCGGACCTTATGGGTCCTTGAGGCTTTTTTGTTCCTCATGAAAAATGAGGCATGCACACCAAGTTTCAGAAGAATTGGAGCAATAAGGTGGAAATGCCATCACTTTGAAAATCGGACTTTTGGGCGTGGCCTGTGGCGCCCCCTATGGTCCGATGTGGCCCATATTTGGTGTGGGGGTACCTACTTGGATGTAGTATCAATGTGCCAAATTAGAACATTTATGACAAGGGACTTTTTGAGATATTGGGGCGCAAGGAGAAGAAAAATAATAATAAGAAGAATACCAACAATAACAATAGGTTCCCTCCTGCCGGAGGAACCTAATAATAATAAGAATACCAACAATAACAATAGGTTCCCTCCTACCGGAGGAACCTAATAATACCAACAAACACAATAGGGTCCTCCTGACGGAGGAACCCTAATGACACTCAAATGTAATAACTCAACAAATGCAAAGTGCAAATAGCAACCAAACCACACAAATAAAAAGACACTCAAATGTAATAACTCAAAAAATACTAAGTGCAAATAGCAACCAAACCACACACAAAGATTGGACCAAATAAAAACAAAGCTTCTCCAACTCAAGTTTCTCCACCAGCTTTTCAAAGAGGACCAATAACCTCTGTCTTGGCCTCACTCTCCTCGTGGCGCCTCTGTTCCTTATTGGACTCCTCAGTGAGGAAATCCAGGATATCGTGATTATGTCTTTTTCTTTTTTTTGTGGGGTGAGGGAGTTGGGGGGCTTGCCATGGCAGAGGTTTCAGACCTGAGTGAACTGCCGACTGCCGACGTGCTGGCTGGGGATAAGGGCTCAACAATCTCTTAAAGGAACAAGATACATCTTGATTTAAAATCCACAAATGTTTGGGGTCATATATGTGAGAGCATTACAATAACAACATGTTAACATTCTGCTATTCCAGACCACAAAATGTACTGCATTACATACCATGCGGATAGGCGTGGAATCCTCATAAAAGGATGCCACCACCACAGAAGGGTCGAGTGAGGGCCTGGCACCCAGCACCTCATGCATGTGCTCATAGAACTGCCAGGTTGCAGCGGTCACTTCGCCCCAGTCTGTACCTGACCCTGTTTTGGGAGTTCGTAGTTCCTGGAAGGACACACAACACACACAAAACTAAATATTGCGTACAACTTATAGTATGCATTCATTGTATTGCATTGAGATTGAAGATAGTTTTTTCTGGAATGGAACATCACATACCTTGTATCTTTGTTCTCCCACTTTTTGGCTGCCTGTTGACCAGTCACCTTTTCCTCCAACCCAATGTCTTTCAACATTGCCCTGTAACCAACAACAATGTACAGTTGCATGAACAGGAATTACGGAAACATTATTACAATAATAGAGTACCAATAAAGTAATGAATTGCTACAACATGAACGCATGACTCACTCCCATTGTTGCTTTGCAGCATATTTCGATTTTAGAAACTTCTGCTCGTTTCCAGCCCGAAAACTGATCAGCTGGCGGGTTTCCTCCGACGTCCCTGTGTGATAGAGGATGGTATATATAAAGCATGCATCGATGTATCCAAAAGCAAGTAGTGTTATGCACTGATATCAAACGAAATTAGCTTATAATGCTGTTTGTTAAACTGTGGACATGCATGGAGTATGTTCAAGGCTAGTCAGAGAAATGCAGGACGTGCAAATCAGCCATGAAACCTAGCAAACTAGCAATACAAAAAAAAATCTACTAAGAACATGGCTGCATATATATGTACAGGACTGTGTAGAGCACAAAACAAGACTGTCGTAATTTTTAAATCAATTATTAGGCCAAAAATACTTACATTTATGGGAGCTTTGGTTCGATCTAGCCTCCATTGTTGCCGGTTGCACAGTGTATTTTGGGTACCCCTAGGTTTCAAGTAAGCTCTCGACCTGACTTGGTTTTAATACCCCTTAGTCTTAGCCCTACCCCTTGCTCAAAAAGACTATTGGGACACCACTAGCTCTCACGGGAACGCGCAAAACTAAGGGGAAGGGGTAAGGGGGAGTGTTGGGATTCGGCCCAAGGCTCATTTTTACAGTTTTGAAATGTTATTTCAATATACATTTTGTAAAATAAATCATTTAATACCGCTGACATTTCCTCAAAGTGTCTGTATTTTCATTTGTATTATATTTAATATAAAGTAGGCCTACCTAAAAGAAATTAAGAAAATATGATAAATCATAGGCTATGACCGGAGTTTATCTTCCCAAACAAATACAATGGGCACAGAGATGATTGAGGACTGATCGGCACGTCTGGGGGGGGATTTGGGCCAGGTAGGATACGAGGTAAAGAAAAGCTGTGTTTGAGTCACGAGGACAGGAGGTCGATTGCGGCCTCGAAAACACGGACGGATTATACCAGACGAGCCAGTGGTGACTGGAGCCAGGGAGCGAGGAGCTGGGGACGAGCGGCAAATGATGGAGAGAACTTCATCACTACGGACTAATACGTGGGGTTAAGTAGGCCAGGCTACGGCTTACTTCAATCGTGACACTGCTCTCCTGGGCCCGGTTCGAGGGGGGGCACTTCTCCCCAGATGTTCCTTGTGTCCGCCCAAAATGAAGGAAAACACTTCTGATTTGGTTTCTTTTGTTTGTTTGTCGTTTCCCCACTGTATTTTTACAATTAGTCTACTGTTCTGACAATCATAAAAAAATTAAAAAAACTTTTACTAAATGCTTATTGGTTAGTTGGGTGGTAGGGCCTATAAAACTCGAGGACAGCTTCGAGAGAGGTGCCCTGCAAAGTTTCTGGCCTGCGTTTCCCGAAAGCGTCACATAAAGAGGCTCTTAGAAATGGTCGTAGATTAACGAGAGCTCCTGATCAGTCGTAGATCGCTGAGTGCATTTCAAGCAAATAAACTCAGTGGAGACACCAGTAGGCCAACCCTAAAAACAGGGCTACATGGATGCAAAATGAAAAAAAGACAACTATTATATATTTGTATTAATATTTTCTATTGTTTTTATAGAAGTTAAACTGAAACTGGGATATTTTTCAATGAACTAGACTACTCATGCATTTAATCAAATGGTGTGTGAATTGAGTAAAAAAAATCGATCACACTGATTGTAAATTCATGACACCTGCTAGGCTATGTGCAAATCATGTGAACTATTTTCAACCACCTACCATTTAAATTTAAAACGATCATGATGATTATGATATAGTAGGCCTAAATGTAGCCTACAACGTTTTCTACCAACAGTAAATAATAATTATTGCGTACCGCGATTATCAATTCTTTTGGTTAAAGAATTTAAAGGTTGAAAGGTTTTGCGACAGAAGAATCAAATTTCTGCTTCTGGGAAACGTCTTGTACGAGGGTTCTCCTTACGAGCATGTTCGGGAAATGCGCGTCAGAAATAACGATGGATTGTTATTTTGCTCGTAGAGAACCCTCGTAACGATTCGTCGTTGTCGGGAAACGCAGCAGTTGACAGCCTCTTGTCACATCTGGTGGTTAGCTAGCTAAATTATATTTTTAGTCTGTGCAAAGCACGAAGATTTGAGTTGTGGCATTTTATAATTTTAGTTTTTAAAATCATTTGTCATCAGATAGTGTTGCTTCCGTATCACATCTGGCTAATGCACACAGCTACTCACCGGTGCGGCTAAGCACGTGCCTTGCACCTATGTTGGTAGAGAAACCACAGATGTGAGGAGCAACAAACTTGGTCTATTGTAAAAGCTAAATTGGGCTAGACGGTTAAGGGTCGTAGTAGTGATAGGCTTATTCCTGCAGTTGTCGTCTTAACCGGTCTCAAAATTCCAACCTTGTTTGTCCGAGGAACGCAAAATCAACTAACAAAAAACTGTTTCAGGTGTAACACAGAATTATGTGGCTGTAGATGACGCTGAATGTATGTTGGGTGATCTGTCCTTCCCATGTAACTGTCACTGCTTTGGTCAACAGATGGACCAGGTCACATAATTTGGTGTTACACTGATCCTCACCTCTAGCCTGGCTGCCAGCCCAATTTAGCCCCGCCCACAAACAAATTTGGTTGGGAAGTTGGGTCTGGGGTCGCTAGTTTTTGGGAAAATGTATTGTCAGGGCGGGCTTTATAAGATAATGGACATATGATCAACAGTAAGCACGTCACCAAAGAGCGCTTGGGTTGAATTATTTTTCAACAAACAACAGGTTTTTTTCAGGGTTCGGTTGAAACACGCCCCATACTCAAAGCCCAACGGAGCGGTTTCAGACTCATATTCTGACTAGAATTATGAGTATGACTCAACGTCAGGCTACCTCACCTCACGTAGACCATAACAAGCAGAAAGATTTTGGATGAGTGCCAAATGTTGACTCCTGATTGGATTTAAACAGTTACCAGCGCTAATCATACACTGAGTATGCTGACACACATTACAACAATCAAAAGCTTTTTATTAACAGTAGCCTCTGTCGAAATGTAATGTATTCAATTTATATTTTCACAAAATTCCCTACCATGAACAGTACAAAAACAAGGGAAAACAAAATCAAGCACTACTAGGCAAAAAATATCAAACAGTTTACAAATCCTTTATCTTCTCCAATACTCCAGATAGGCCACGCAGCTGAATAACACTGCCTGGAGGGCAGTTAGCACTACATTTCAGGCACTGGTCTGCTGTGGCTAACCACTGCTCCACACAATCCTTGCACCCCACGAAACTGCTGCAGCAACTGGAGACCATGGATTCAGCCATTGTGTCTAAAACATATGATTATGGAAATATGACAATAAGAAAATGTACTACTTTGCGTAATGTGCAAATACCTATTGTAATTTAGCCCATCAAACAATTGAACATAGGCCTACCCTGGCAGACAAGGCACTTGAAAGCCTCCTTCATTGACATAATCTGCTGATAAATCGCCAGCAGATTGGTTGTCTCACGCAAGGCCACCAGCACAGAGTCCAGGTTCTGGGATGCCAAGATCACCTCCTAAATTTTTTCTTGAATACCATCCAGACTGTCTTCTCAGCAGATACTGAATAGAAATTACATAAGATAATAAGTGCTATAATTCTATAAATTAAAAGTATATGCAACAAGCTTTGCAACATTGAAACGTATTCAAACGTGGTAGAGTACTTTTATGCTCCACCTATCAGCCATTGGACACATTGTCCTAAATAACATTACCGTATTTTCCGGACTATAAAAGGAACTTGAAAGCCTTTAATTTTCTCAGAAAACGACAGTGCGCCTTTTAATGCGGAGCGCCTTATAGAGGGTTTTCACGGACGTCACATTCTGGGTAGTAACCCGGATGCGCGGCCATCTTGGAGGCACTCGATGTAAACAACTCTGTACAACAACAATTATGTAAATTCTACACTCTTTGGTACAACTGTAGCCATGTCTAAACGACCAAAAAGGTCACCAAAACGTGTCCAAGATAATAACATGTAGGCTTATCTTATCTAATGAAACTAACTCAGATAGTGTACATAGCAAACTGGGGGTCTTTGAAATGAAAAGAAAAACACGATTGGGTGTCACTTGGCTACTAGTACACCTTGAGTATTGCAATGATATCATACAGTTATGGTTAGGTTGATTTAAGACGCTATTGCATTACTTACTTTGGCCTTCACAACACAACGGTTGTTGAGGACTTGGTACTGCATCTCCCTCACCCATCCACACACCATCTGATTGTAGGCCTCCAAACCTTTGTAAGCTTTAAGGTCTTCGGTATATGGACTTGGCGAGAAAACCAGGTAGTTCACAATATCGGATATCCAACTGAAGGCAGAATCACAGGGTCTTCACAGATCCAAGAAGAGGGAGCTAGTTAACTGGTAGGGATCTGCACCGCCAATAAATCCAATTTTGTCAACATATCGACGGTTTTCTTGCGGTCCAAGGCCTTCCCTGTATGCCTTTGGATCTTGGACACGTTTTGGTGACCTTTTCGGTCGTTTAGACATGGCTACAGTTGTACCAAAGAGTGTAGAATTTACCTTATTTTCGTTGTACTCCGTTGAGTTGTTTACATCGAGTGCCTCCAAGATGGCCGCGCATCCGGGTTACTGCCCAGAATGTGACGTCCGTGAAAACCCTCTATATATGGATTCATTCTGCTTGTGCTTACTGACCTTGAAGCAATTTTGTGTGGTGCACGGCACTCTGTCAAAATGTATTAAAACGACTTTGGTAAACTACAAAGCCGCACCGCTTGCAGCATTACGGCTACCGTAATCAGGAGCGTCACAGAGTAATACATACTGTGCTTCACCATAATATTACAGTGTGTGTGTATAAGGACCCCAAAATTGTATATCACGTGTCATGTATTTTACTGACTGTTTTGTTTCGCTTAATATGCTTTACGAAACAACGGCACACACTTAATGGAATGCATCCTATCCACACACACATTACTCTATGCACACCTTGAATATGGCCTCCCAGCATACCTTGATGCAGTTGGTATAGGAGGGATTCCAAGAGCTGTCATTCCGTGGGTTGATGACGTGCTAGGCTGGAGGGATGAGAAACGTGGGCTCTCGGTGGGAGCTGTGTTGGTCGGTGGATGTGGTGCTTCGCCGTTCACCTCATACTGCCCATGTGGTATTAGATCCATGGAGCTGAAGTATCCGTTCACCCCTGGGAAAAGGGCCACATTTTGACCGTCTGTCAAGTAGAGAGTGTCAACGGCCACCTAATGGATTTCAAGAGTTAATAAATTAGAGGTTGAGGCAAGTTAAATATGTATGGAATGGATCATTGATTGATTGATTACTTTGATGACACACTCTGAAAATGCACTTTCGTGACATACTTTGCCAGATTCTTATTAATACTAACTTACTAGCACATCGGACAGAATTATATCTCACAAATTGGGTAACCAGATTCACAAATGTCCCTGGTAGGTGTTATAAACTTTTGCACAACAATCAGCTCCACAAGAAGCCTTCAAGAACACTGAAACTACACTTTCTCAAACTTACACCAGGATTAACAGCAGGGTCGGCTCCAGGTAATGCCCCCCCCCCCCCAAAAGGAATGCTGTGCCCCCTCAAAAAATAATTTTGTGTAAGTATAAATAAGAAATTGAATAAGAATTGGCTATAAATTAAATATCAAGATGGCTACACTTTCCTGCTAAATATGCAGGTCTGCTCTTATTTTGACTCTCATACATGATTTGTAAATGTGTGCCCCCTTTGTGAAACCCCCCCCCCCCCCATTTTATTTGTCCTGGAGCCGAGTCTGATTGACAGTATATGCAAACGTTGTTAACCAGTTTTATCTTAAAACTCTGATTTCAAGCCTCACGCATTGACCGTAAGAGACACGCATTTCAACCAGTTCACACGCATGTATTTCTTACAAGGCAACGCCAACCAAGTTGTCCTGCAAACGTTGTATAGGCCTACATTAATAGACGAGGCGCAGACACACAGAGTGAAGTTTCCTGCCGCCAGAGCACGTAGGCTATCGTTACCCCCTGTGTTTAACAGTAAACGGGGGGGCATGTGATCTCACTCCAAGCTTTTGATCAAACTTGAGGACTCAGTTTAAATACTTATCTTTGAGCCTGTGGTTAACGGTGAATCTTGAAGCCTGCATGGCTCCAAAAAGGAAGTAAGTAAAATAATGTACACTGTAAAAAAAAACTGTGTTGAAAAACAGGAACCTGGCAGCTAGGACGCCAGATTACACCCATTAAATTACGGTAAAATATTTTTTTTTAATAAAAATTAGTTAACCGTAAAATAATTGTAATTTTCCAGTACAAAATGTACGAGATATCTGTAATATCACATTACAGGCTGTTCTTTGCCGGTAAATATGACTTTTATTATTTCAACTTCTCTGTAAAAAAACTGCATTTTCAATACATAAAAAAAATCAATAAAGTCTAAATAAATTATAAAGATTTAACATGTTCATTCTAAACAGCTCGTGTGCACAACACACAGCATTCAGATGCTGTAATCAGTATCCAGATACTACAGTAGTTCCCGGCGCTTCAAATTTAACCTGTACAAATTGGAGAGGATTATTTCTCGCCGCACGTTCATTTAAGAGACAGGTTAGAAAGCCATCTAACTGGACAACATTCACACTCAGGGTGAACACTTAATGTATCCAAACTACAGACCATCACATTGCACATATCAAAACAACGAACACAACAACAAAACTCCAAACAATGCTTATCTAACTAAACTTTTAACTCTAATCAAATTTCCTTCGTTCTACTCTGGCGTCTTTACATTTATTCATTTATCAGACGCTTTTATCAAAAGCGATTTCCAAGAGAGATTTACTAAAAGTGCATTGGTCAATGATCATAAATGCTAAAGACTTTTGCAGGCTTTTGTAGTCTCTGATGTTGACTGGTGTATGCTGGTATTGCATGACGTCAACTTCCCGAGCTCAGTTAACAATTCAAGGTTCCTGTGTCTAAACCCAAAATTATTTTATTAAGTTATTTGTCCGTGGGATGAAAGTAAATATATGAAAAATAACAGTTACAATAGCTAGTTTTGATTAAGTGAAGTTGTGTTTTAACAGAACATTTTCGTGAAAATGGGGAAACATCTGATACCAATATGGAAGTAGGGTGCAGTGTAATGTTCATACTTCAAAGACATTTTTTGTGGTGTAATTATACATTTTATAAATATCTGATTTGGGATTATGATTTTGTGGATACATTTCAGGTCTGCTGTAATGAAATATGGGATGTGGGACCAGGTCAGAGTTGACCACGGAAAGGAATTTTACCTGACCTTGTTCATGCAAGAATTGTCACAGACATGATCGAGAGGCGGCTCCTTATTGTCAAACCCGATCCACAAGAGTAAGAACTGCAGACATTTTTTTAAATTTGTTTTAATATGTAATTGTTTTGGACATTTGCACCTTAGTGAAACTGTAATACACCACAGAGTTTACACCATGCATGTCCAGCCATATACTATTTGCATGCGTGTTAATTTATGGTGGCATGACTGTTGTTTTTCTAGAAAAGTTTTGTCATTTTCATTTATTCAGAACCATACAGTTGAAAGAATGTGGCCAGAGGTGAATAAAAGGGTAACTTACCCACTGAAGACAGCTCTGGTGGGGATGGCAAATGCAGAGACATTGGACATGGAGGACAGCAGGGGCGATTCTAGGATCAGACCTTTGGGAGTGCTTAGCCCCCAATGAGAATGTGACATGAATACAGTCCTTTGCAAAAGTGCTAAACCCCTTTGCTAATAATAGTCATGCAAACAGGTCAGGGGTTTTGCACCCCGCTACTAACGGATTAGCAGAGGGGTTTATTCAGAGCATGAAACACTCACTCAAAGCTACACAAGGACAAAGTTCCCTCCATCAACGACTGCATGCTTTCTTGTTGTCATACAGGAATGTGCCACATGGAACGACAAAGAAGTCTCTGTCAACACTTCTGATGAAAAGACGTTTGCGTACCAGCTTCGATATTCTAAAACCTCCCATTTGGTTATCCCATAACATCCCATTACATATTGACAGGAAGGCAGAGATTAAACAGACATGCAGCAACAGGTTATCTTTCGACACATATATGGTTAGAAAGGGGTAGCGTTGTTTTTGGCGGCCTGTTGAAATTTTAGTTTTAGTCTGGACTTTGTGTCAAGCTGACATTTTAGTTTTTATTAGTTTTAGTCACGTTCATACTCCTTTTAGTCTGGTCAATTTTCAGTCGACTAAAAGTCTGAGTATTTTAGTCTTATTTTAGTCAGACTTATCCATGACTATTGATTACATTTAGTCTAGTTTAAGTCAATGAAAATTGAATTTTAGTCTCTTTTTAATCAAAACAAAAGTAGTCTGTAGAAGCAGTAGTCTTGTAAACCGTCTCGCAGGTAGCAGCAAAATCGATGTAACAAGGGAGAAACGCATCACGATCGATGAAACAGCACAAATGCAGCAAAATCGATGTAACGGGACAAACACAGCAAAGCAGCATCCGACATCTCCGCAGAGCAGTCCACACGCCTTCACCCGGTCCCAGATAGGTTTCGAAATGGTTGGGGATCAAAGTGAAGTCTCTGACGACTTTGTATGTCACAATCTTTGTCAAAGCCCAACACATTTTACATTGCGTTGAGAATAAGCAACACTCCACATGGATTGCGATCCAATCCAGTCTCTGACGACTTCCCCAACCCTGAGCAGGACCCCTAATGCTCCATACCTGGACACTTACATGGGCTAACCTGGTTTGGGTGGAGCTACCAATTAAAGGGGCAATTGACTGCAAAACCGATTTTACCTTGTCATTGTTGAAAAACGACAGTTCGGAGGGTAAACTGAAGATACCGTGAATATCAAAGTCTATTGACACCTCTTTCCTATTCAAATCTCAAAAAGAAAAAATGTGGCTGTAAAACGCTAGCTTTTCAACAAAGCCACCGGTCCTTTGTAGGACAGGTGATCGCCCTCTTATTGGCTCTGGTCTGTATCTTTGTCACGCCTCAGAATTTACATCCAGACCAGCCAGAGGTAGCGTCTATCTCCGATACTAGTTTAGCTGCGCGCTGCTCTGTGTAGGCTACTTATAAGGAATTACAAAGAAGAACGTTTTGAATTATAACAAGGATATTGATTATGGACCAAGGTCGTAAATGCTGTGTTCCAGGCTGTACAGGGAAGGCTAACACTTACAGTCTTCCCAAGGAGCCAAACATTCAACAGGCATGGCTGCTGTTGTCTATGAGAAGATCCAGGCGAAGTTCGACACTCAATCATTCATTTTCTCTGAACATTTCACCCAAGACAGTTTTTACAACCTTGGACAATTTCAAGCAGGATATGCTAGGAAGCTGAACCTGGAAAGAGGTGCTGTTCCAACCGTATGCTCATTGCAACCGCAAGCTATAAGGACAGTATGATGTTGTGCTAACAGTTATTAGCAATGCTAACGTTTCCTGTATATAGCATACCAGGTAGAATGCTAAATACGTTTCTACACACATCAAATGACTCTAGCTAGACTAGCTGTAGTCGGCATTAGAAGGGAAGCTTCCGAAAAATAGCCAGAAAACGAACGGCAGTCTGGCTTATTGCTAACGCCTGTCTAGATAATCTATTTGAAAGAACTGGAGAAAGGCAAGTTTTAGATACAGGATACGTTAGCATTGCTAGTAACTGTTACTAGTAACACCTAGACTGTAGGCATGTAAACAAGTTTAGCTTGCTAGTTAACGCAAGAGCATAGAATATGTGATAATTTAGCCTAGTTTATTGGCAATGGGGCTAACGTTGATTCATGTTCCTGACTGTGTTTCATTCAAATAAATAACCTGTGTAATGAAAATCTACAATTCACGATGCATGTTTGTCCAGATCTTTGTCATGTTATTTTACAGCAAGATATCTAGAGCTAGCCTAGCTAGCTAACTGAAGCCGAGTAGAATCACGATTGCAACAACGTTTGGTTGCTAAGCTGTAGCCTAATGTTCTACCCACCTAAGTCAATCCAGTTTGCTTCAACAACAGAAGTGGAAACAAGTAATGTTATCATTTCAAATGTTATAGTCAATCTGTTGAAAACAGTGTTGTGTAGACACAATAGATTTTATTTGCGCGTTTTTATTTCAAGTCTCCAACTTCAGTGTTTCAGCGAGTGCTGCTGTTGGCCGTGTTGCGTTTTTGCTCCCAGCTTCACTCGTTGATAACCAACCAATCAGCGCGCAGCTTATCTAAATATTAATGAGCATACCATAAAAGGAGAAAAGCTAGTGTTTTTTCCCGGGAACATTTCAGAGGATCTGTCAGAGGGCATAGAACAGCACCCGGGCCATTTTCAACCCAACCAATGTTACATACCCTATTCGGAGACCTTAAGGAACAGTGTGAATTACCCCAAAAAACCAGTCAATTGCCCCTTTAAGACTTTAAAATAATATGGGTGGAGCTTATTATTAGGAGAGGTCACCCTACCACAATCTACCCCAAGGTTTTCAATCATCGTCCCGATGATTCAACCTAAAGCCATGGTCTTAAAATGGTCTCCCTTTCTACACAGTTAAGGAAAAACACATCTTGTTCTAAAAGTTGCGGGTCTGTCAACTAAATGACACAGAGATTTGATTCCCCAAATACATATAGTTTATTATACAGAAAATAAAAAAAGGGGATAACATTAATAGATGCACTGTTATCAATTAAAAAGAGCCAGTGGGCTAAACATCCATGGCCTACTGAGTTTGTTTCACCCCCCATAAAAGAAAATACACACAAACACAGAAATTGGAGGGTTCAACCCAAAAAAATCAATCCATAAGAAAAGCAGGGGTTTCACACAATTAACAAAAATACTCAAACTTGGGTAGCTTCACAGCAAACGTTAACAGTGAGAACAGTCCGTAGAACCATGTAGTTACTCCTGAGGCAGACGAGAATAAAACTTCAAACTTAATCAGTGCATCACATTAGTATAGGGAGACCACTAACCCCTAACCCTAACCCAACACAGACAAATACACACTACCCAGGAATGGGCAGCACTGGTATTGGGCACCAGCTAGTACGAGACAAACTTGTTGGAGCTAGCCTCGTCCAAATTATTTAGCTGTTTCTGATTGGACGAGAGATGTTCCATGAGTTGGAATACCCCAGGACATCCCAATCGGACTTTTCACAGCTAATAATAGATCACTCCGCAATGAAACATTCTATAGCGCGTTGATACATTTAACCGATAACCGTTAATTCTTATAATTCCAAAAAGTGAGTAGTATGCCTATCGGAAAACAAATATGGAGATTGATTTTTCCTAAATAATGTTTGATTTAATCTAGGAATCATCTGATGACGAGAAACAAGATAGGCTTAATACATTCAAGCAGGAGGAAAGTGCATCTGTGTCCAGGTGCGTCTCCATCAGCGCAGATGATCTGGACTCAATTGAAAGGAGCCGACATGAAGCTAATATGGTGAAGCAAACGTAGTGGGCCGTTAACTAGCCAACGGCTAGCCAAACATGGCTAAGTGAACGGAAGATCCAGATTGATCTAAAAACCATCACAAAATCTGAATTTGGTGCAATACTGCGGGAACTGTATGCAACCATTAGAACAACAAAAGGAGAGCTGTAAGGCATCAGCAGCTTCGCTGGACTTCAGCCAGGGCTTAATCGTTACATTAATGAGCCCCACCTCAGCCGAATATGATGTAGGACACACAATTTACAGCTGCCAACAATGTCTTCCCTTACGGAAGGAAAATATATTGCAGTATATTGGAAAATATGATGTGATATATTAGGCAATATATGTCCATATATGGGATTTAATAATTATATTGTACGGAAATACATGGGATAATATATTGATGATAAATATATTACTAATATATTATAAACTATCATATATATTCATGTAATATATTGCAATATATTGCAGAATACAGCAATGATTGCCGTTTTCCATATATTGCAACATATTCAACATGAATATATGATATATGTGTTTATATATCCCAAAGTATATGCAATTTTAAATCTATAAATACCACCATAATGTATTCCGATTTATATGGGAAAATGTATTGGTAATATATGTAAAGATATAGTGTCACATGTTTGTTTAAGATATGGTAGAATCTATTTGAATTATATGTAAAAAAATATAGCTGTAAGCAGCAATGGCGAATTCCTCCTTCAAAATGGCAAAATATTGTAAAATTGATATAATAGATAGTTACACCGGGATTACCCAGGAAACTGGAAACTGTTTTGTAAAAAAAAAAATCACCTATGTTTGGAGTTGAACCTGGAACCCTTCGGTTACCAGCACAACCTCTCATCCAATTGAGCCATTCCAAGATCTAGATTTTGCAGATTTCAGTTACTGAATAATAAAATAAGACGTTTCTCCTATGGCTATCACATTCACATTTGGTCCAAGCTCAAACAGCTCTAATTCAGTCATATTTTCACATATTAAGGTGAAACTTTGCAGGGTACTTCAGGGGGAAGTCACCTTAAAGCCTATTCCTGACGGGGGAATCCTAATTATATGGAAAGATATACATGAAATAAATGTACAGATATGTGTTCAATATATTGTGGAATATATTTTAAATATAGGTAAAATCATATGGAAAAATATTTGAAATATATGACAATGATCGCTTCCAGCAAACCTCTTTTGAATTAGCCACTTCCCCCTAAATAAATGTCAATCTTACGGTATTTACGTGTTTGGGAGCAAATTTTCAGTTAGCAGGTGGTACTGTTTGAATCGGGATTCCATTTGAAATACTGCCGTTGACAACCTTATTCGAATACCTTCTAGATGGCTGAGCGGTTAGGGAATCAGGCTATTAATCAGAAGGTTGCCGGTTTGATTCCCGGAAGCACAAAAATGAAACTGTGTCCTTGGGCAAGGCAATTCATCCTACTTGCCTCGGGGTATGTCCCTGTACTTACTAGTTAACTACTACTACTACTACTACTTACTAGTTAGCTACTCACTAGATAAGATCGTCTACTAAATGTAAATATCACCATATATGTCTGTACATTGTATGGACATGCTCTCGTATATGTACACATGTATTTTACAATATATCTTTCCATATAATTTTACATATATTTAAAATATATTCTACCATATATGAAGCATACATGTGACACTATATCTTTACCCATACATTTTCCCATATAAAGCGGCATAGATTATGGTGGTTATTTATGAATACATAATTGCATATATTTTGTGATATATAACCCCATATATTGTATATTCATGATCCATATTATGAAATATATGGAAAACGGCAATCATTGCTGTATTCTGCAATATATTGCAATATATTACATGAATATATATTATAGTTTATAATATATTAGTAATATATTTATCATCAATATATTATCCCATGTATTTCCATATATAATATAATGGTCAATGTGATGGAAAATAATACATTACAATATATTAAAATGTATTTCAAATCATATATTGGTAAATACATTTTCTTTCCGTAGGGGTTCAAGGGTGTCCTCAAACAAATGCTGGACCTGGCCATCCTTAAGGGCTCTGATGCACTCCATATATCCAACCCCAGAAGCCTGTTAAACAAGGCTTGGTTTGACATCCAGTTTGGCCGCAGAGGGAGTGAAGGCAATAGACACTTGAAGCCTGACTCATTCGTGCAAAAAAATTATCAGAACGGCTGACAATATTTTCAATTTCATTCAACGATGAAACTAAGAATTATAAAGACCCCATTGAGAGGGCCAAGGAAAACCAAAGGGGAGCGATGTATGAAGAGCCTGCCACGTCGTCGCTGGTGAAGTACGTCGCTAAGATCCTCCCAGGTGCGACAGCATTTTATCTCTAGCCACGTTTTAGTACATAAACCAGCTGGGCAAAATGCTCCCTCGTCTGTGCCAGAAGGCAGGGACATCAGTGTGATATACCAACCACAGCCTGCGTGTCACAGCCATACAAAAGCTGTCTGACACAGGACTTAAGAGCAGGGAGATCATGGCTGTGAGTGATAGCAGCCCAATGGCCCAATGAAATATTTTCGTAGTGTTGTGTTTTTTTAAGCGCTGTGATGCTAAAATTTTCTCTTGCGGTCTCTCCATTTATGTTACATAGATCGGAGAGCTCCCTCGCTAGTTACTGGCGACCCTCTCTGGACAGCAGGAAGCGCTGGAGCCATATTTTGGAAGACCACGGCAACGGAGACATGGCAAAGATGCAAAGGACACCCGACAGCCCGCGCATGGGCCTATGTCACACAAATGATCAGAGCAGAGATAATCCATATCTAAATGGGTGCACCATCCAGGGAAATTCACAAATAAATGTCTGCAAATAGGAAAGGAACCCTCATCTGGATTGTTGGTTTTGTGGCAACTAAGACGTTGACAAGGGAAAAAATGTTTGTTGTTGTGGAGAAACAATGACAAATTATTATTTTTTTATCAATAACTTTGTGTTTAAATGTTAATTGGTTGACTATAAAATTGTTTTATAGAAGCAATATAGTAGCCTACTCATTCGAGTGGAATAGGTAAGGGATATTCCCACGGGTGTTGTTCGGCCGTAGCCACGAGGCCGGAGGACGAGTGGCGCAGGCCTCCCTCCCTCCCTGAGTCCCTGTTAATTTGCCTACTCCATACCACGTCGTCCACTACTCTTTCTTTCAGCTCTTCCTCACTCGCTCCCATGGTCATGGTCACTCTCCTCCTCCCCGGCTTCTTCACTGACCCTGTCAGTATGTTTTTGCCAGAGCCATAGAAAAACACATTTTTCTATGGCTCTGGGGGGTATTTGTCGTAGCTCGCTAAGCAGTTTAGCAAGCTAATTTTCAGGCTAAATTAAAACACGCCCCTCTTTTTGGTTCTTGGAAGCAACTTTCGATAAATCACCATAGTAAAATATCAAGTAGCACTAACCTGCTCCAGCGCAGGCTAACATAAGTGTAGCTGGATAAGCTTGCCACACCCCCGGAAAAAAACACGGCAGTTCCCTTTTTGAGAGACCCAGTTGACCAAGGAGCTATTCTAGTTCGATAAGCCCTTCATACCGATCTTCCGAGCTTCTTCACGATCGCCAAGATCCTTTGTGTCACACGAATAAGTTCCTGTTTGAGCGATATCGATTCAGTCGACAAGGACTCATTTATTTGCAAGGCCTTCTCGGGCTGTACATTGCAAATCTCACACGCCGCAGCAGAGCTTTAACTGTGCTTCAGACTCTGCATAGCCTTGAGGTTTTTAGTGTCAGGTACATTTTTATACAGTGTAGGCGATGCAGAAAACATTGGCAAAGCCGCAGCATGCGTTGCTGTAAGAAAAGTGTACTTGGCGCTTAACCAGCTGATGAATCAGTTCATCATGTTCCCTGGCCATGTCCCAGTCAATGAAATCAAATAGGGATTTTATGCAATTGCAGGTAATAGAGTAAATAAATATTTTACCATTTCATGAAAATGCATTCCTATCACTATTCATTACGGAACTTATCATGATGCAGTTTCCTAATGTCATTGGCGCAGTGAAATGCACCCATATCCGCCTGAAAATATATATCCAAACCGATTTTGTGAATAGAAAGGGCTTTCACAGTCTTAATGTGCAGGTACTTATTACATAATTTTCCTCAAATGACATTGCTCTAAAAACAATCATTTGTCTTTGACAATAGACATGGACCTTGCAATTGCCTGCTGTAGGCTACCCATGTACTGTACAATACCCATGACTTGACTGCAATACATTTGAGATGATCTGTGACTCCACCTGCCTGATAACGAATGTTAAGTGGCCGGGGTCTGTCCACGACTCCCGGATATTCCGAGACTCTACACTATGCAACAGCTTTGAGCAAGGTATAGCAAATTTCATGTCATTCAGAAATTGATTATTTTATGTAGAGGTGATCCAACATTGTTCATATCATATACTTGGTAACTATGATGGGCTCCTAATTGGAGACAGGAGTTACGCCTGCAGGCCATGGTTTATGTCCCGAGCCAGCCCCAGGCCCTGAAGTGCGTTTTAACGGTGCTCTCGCTAGAATGAGGGCACGGACAGAGATTACCTTTGGCTTACTAAAGGGCAGATTTAATTGTCTGCGGGGGCTAAGGGTGGAACCGGACAGGGCCTGTGTGATTACGGTGGCATGTGCCGTGCTCCACAATGTGGCCACACTCAGGAGGGAGAGGGTCCCAGTGATGGTGGCCCATCCTGAGGACGATGTGGAATCGATCCATCTAGATGAGCGGTCTGGACTGGCTGCAAGGGACATAATTGGCCAGCATCATTTCAGATAGCTGTCCAGATGACTTTGGGTAATGTTGGACTCATAAAGGAACATGCTGAAGAATATTGTAAGAAATCCATGTTGTACAATAAAGCCTTTTATTTTTTATTGGTTATCCTGTTAATGAAGGTGCACAAGAAATAAGATTTTCAGTTTAGTTACAATTCATGGCAAGGCTCACAAATACTTAAGCCAAAGCTTTGGGGTTAGACTTACATTCAACTGCCATTTAAGCAATTTAACCTCCAAATCTTCATTGAGCTCAAGTGGAGGTTGTGGATTTTGGCGCGCAAGTAGCGATTATATAGTGTGCGCACATCTTCACAGTCAGTCTGGAAAAAAGACAAACCATTAATAACTTTGTTCAGTGTGGTGGTCAGCTGCCAACTAAACTCACCTCACAATGAGAACTCACCTCCCCATTCCCAGTTCCCAAAGAGCGAGAGGGGCCAGGCTCCAGCGGATCAGGCCGTGGTCCAGCAGGATTTGCCAAGGAATGTATTGATCTAGTGAGTGCCAGGAGTGAGTGGGATAGGAGTATTAGTTAACACAACTTGCATTTACCAAATCGCTGGAGAAGGCGGACGGAGTGTCCTCATCGTCTAGACCGACCTCCTGTTAGTGAATTAGGAATTATTAGGAACTGTGGGAAATTGCCTTCGGTTTTAGAAGACACACACAATGAACATGTTTAGAATTATTACACAATGATGCAGCAAAATCAACTTGCATCGGTGGGCTCCTCTCCCCCGACCAACAAATTTGGAGGTGACTGCAGGAGTGTGATTGAACCTGCGGCCACTGCAAAATGTGACGATGGTTAACCAAATGACTAATTATGAAGGAAACACATGGAATGAAGTGCACTTACCTTGGACATACAGATTCTCTCCTGCCACCACCTCTCCAAAGGAGCTGCCCCCAGCTATGCCCTGCATAATGGGCATATCCCTGTTTTTGGCCAGGGCCAGCTCCTCAGCAGGCGTTAGCTCGGGACCTCAGGGTCCTCCCCCCATCTTCATCATATCTATCCTTTTTTCGTTTGCTAAAATAAGAAGGATATGACACTGACAGGCTGTTCAATACATTACCATGGCACATATTGTATTGACTCACCAGCCTGAATGATGTTCTTGTGCTACACTTTGACTTGCTCCCAAGTCCTTTTAGTGGCCGGGTTGCAACTACATGGGGGTTGAAAGCACTCATAATTATATGACAGTGTTATTAGTACACCATACCATATCATTATTGTTAAAAATGATTAAAGTGGACTCGTGATACGAAGAGAGAATCTAACACAATGTCTTTCCACTGCTTCAATTGATAGAATTTCTGATTATGAATAATACATGAATAATACTTAGCCTACACAGTGTTTGACTTAGCCATTATAATATCCCTATAGTCTTCGTAGAGACTAATTATGATAGTTTGCTCCGATGGCGAGAATGTCACCGCTCTCTCTTTAGTCTTTTCCGCCATCATACCATTAGAAATCAGTGTTTTGGTGATCGACCTTTCCTGCCTTTTGAAGTAGGACGTGCATGTGCAATTTCCCTGATTCGTTTAGCCTGGTTGAAATTAACCAAATTATTTGGATGCGGATCAGCCGTTGACGAACTGATATTTGCTGTTTTCAATCAGCTTGCTAATGTTAAAGGGCTAAAGGGACAAGTGATTACCTTAGCTTCAATCCTTACGACAAATGAGGCCCTGGTTTCTACCTCTGAGCCAGCTACCTCTCCGCCTTCCTCTACAGGTAATGCTGATGTTGAAGGAGCTAAAGCCCCCTTCCCCAAACATGTTCGAAATTTTAGCACATTTTCTGGCATTTGCCTTTAGATTTTTTTTTTGTCCCTTAACTTTTCTGCGCCTTCCTTGCACTTTTGTGTCCGTTTCGCCGTTTTAGCGATGCTAAACTTTAACGATGCTAAACCAGCATACGCATTAGCCAACAGCTTGTGTCTCAGGGCCTGTGGGAGGCGATATTATGAATCAGGGGAAGGGGCTTCCTGGATTTGATTGGGTCAGGCCAGTGCCAATAATGCAGTGTGCCACAGTGCCAGGCATCTGGAAAGTAGTTTGTTTTACTTTTCCTGACGATAAGGAGCTGAGGCGTAAGTGGATCGCCGCAGCAGGGACAAAGCCGACACTTCAAAACAGAAGACATCTGTGAACCAGCATCAGAAACAGGTTGACGGCTCTTAAAAAAAAGGGTGCTGTTCCTCAAAATCAACAACAACTACAAATAACACGATCGACTTCCTTTACCTTTAAGGCGCAAGGTTAATTTGTTTGAATGATTCACAAATAAATGTAAACCGGTGCACAAATGTATTTTGTGATTCACAAATGTAACGCATTTCACAAATAAATGACCCCATTACATTACTACAAACAGGACACTCACATGACGTGATGCATTTTTAGTCGCATACTGTGACGTTCGAGAACTTAAAACTCTGTTTAACCTAGTGGACATGCAAACACAAAAACGGAGTTTTCAGAAATCTCCACTTTGGCTGGAGTTTTTAAAAATGATCGTTTTCTGTGATAAAACCTCAGTTTTCGTGTAAATTAAAGGCCAAACCGCATACATATATGCATTTTTTCTTCATGTAAACGGGGCCTTAAGCTGAAAGGTCTATTGCTTTATAGCGTGTATCTTTTATATTTGTCATCATGTTTTGAAAATTAACTAATTTCTTTTGAAAATAAGTCATCAGTAAAGTAACTGAATTACTTTCTTGGGCAATAAAGAAAGGTCCCCCTTATATGAACAGATACCAGAAGTTAATAATCAATCAATACAGCGGTCACCATGATTGGTCGGCAATGGTCAGTGACAATTAAAGACAATAAACCCCCCCAGGCCAGTGTCCCATGTTGATGTAGTTTCTAGTTTCAAACAGAATGTCTGACTTGGCCGTCTCCTTGACCAAAAGGTCAGGTCAGCTCTGCCAAACCCCCAGACCTAACTAAGACCCTCTAGATCTTAGTTAGGCATCTTAAAACAACACCATAAATACCTTAAGATAATCTGAGTGTCCCCTTCTACAGAGATTCACATCACAGAACCTCAGTTTCTGTCTATAACAAAGGAACTTACTTTTTACCACTTAAACAAACATAGATATTGTAACTATGTCAAAAATTGCCATTACACAGTCCAAATTTGGCACAACCTTCAAAACCCTTCTACTCATGAACCATAGATCCAATCGACTTGAAATGTGTTCCAGATGTGTAGAACACATGTCTTTACATAGGGTGACATGGAATAAGAAATGCAAAACAAAATGGCTGAAAGGGGTGTATTTATGTAAATGTCCACATCGTCTTAATATCTTTGTGTCAATAAATCTAATATAATTTTGACTCATGGTTTATCAAACCTAATAGGCAGCCATGTTTTGGTCGCGTCATGTTCATAAGTTCACCATTTTACAGTTCGGTGGACACCAAAAATGTGTTTGTTACCAAACCTCGAGGAGGGCAGCCTTTAGGAGATGTGGGAATTGTGCTTTTAGCCAGATGCTCCGATTATTTTTGTACTTTCTGGAAAACTTGCAAGTGGAGTGAGACTGCGTCCCGGGGGTAAATTGTTTTGACTTAGCTTCAGAGACAGACTCGGCTCGCTCACTGGCAGTGTGTAAACAATATCGTAATTCACTAAATTCTACTCCAAAAACGTCATGGAGGGCTGCTTTTTGTAGACAAGCGTCTGCTGACGATAGCCAGTATATAGGATCTTTCAAAACAAGCCTATTTCATTTGTAATTTTCCTGGGAAACCGACCTACATTAGCCAGGCTAGTTTCACTCGGTCAGCCTATTTAAAGGTCTCTCACTTAAAGGTCTCTCACAGTCAGAATCATTGTTTACAGGCACATACTCTTTCTTGGAATCGAGCCAATTTTTTGGAGTGACTTTGCATGGCCGGGTCTCCATCAGGTCAACACATTTGGATTCAAGTTCAAGTAATGCCACTGCATTTCACAGTCAAAACTGTAGTTTATGTCAAGTGTACATGTAAAAACTACCCCCTCTAGCTGGACAGCTTCTCTTCAGCCCTGACCCCAGGACAGCTTCATCCAGCTGGCCTGTCCTGACTGCCTGCCTGCAGGCCCTGCTTACCCCTGCCTGCCAGCCCTCCAGAGACAGACAGTCACCCCACAGTCACAGTAGCTCTGCAGACTGCTTTTTTGAGGACATTGATTAAAAAAGACAAACCAGCATTTTTTACTTTGATGAAAGTCTACATTTTTTATCCTGTCCCAGCATGCCAAGCTGCTGACTTTTAGTGTCTTAAGTAATGAAACTAGTTCAAGTTATAGACTTTTGACCTGAATCCAATGATTAGTCATCTGAATAAAAACCACTCAAGAGAAGTACTGCTTCTTGGATGATTTGTGCTCCAGTTCATCTCACACATTTGCCTTTGTTTCCATGGGATTCATGGAATTGCTAGTTTCTGCTCCACCATTGTGTAATAAAAAATATAATTTAAGACAGCAATAAAATGTTTGTGTTATCCTTAAACTCAACCGATTGTTGTCATTTTACCATACTGTTCATATTGAACAGACATCAGTGTTTGGGAAGATTACTGTATATTTCCACTTTAGATTTTTTATTTCCATCGTAAATGTGCTCTTTAATTTCAATTGGAAGTGATATTAAAAGGTCTTAAATGTAACTTGTTTACACCTGTAAACACCCTGTGAAGCCCCCACCCCCCACTCCAGAGACAGTTGGTGACAGAGAAGTGCAGACATTAAGTTAAACATAGTTATGCATTAAGAGTAAAAATTGAGACTAAATGTGTAAATGGATGTTGAAACTCAGTTCTCTGAGTTGGTGCATGTCAGTTTAGGTAAAGGTTGTCTTTTAAACTTCTAAGTTAAAAAATAATTCAGATTTGATTGGAACTCTATTTTATACATTTATAGTTGGATATGACATCTAACAGCCATTTAATTCATGAAGCAAGTTTTTTAACTCAAACAACCATAACACAGTACATATGGTATACAAAGCTGCAGTCAGATTTGGAGAAATTGTTAGCTTGGATGTTATCTTGACATATACATGGGGTCTTGATGATGATGCGCATGCAGCTTCAAGGCAGAAAGACGTGTTCCATTTCAGGAGCCTCCGAGACCTTAGCGCGTCACTAGCATCTCGTCATATCACGCAGTCGGAGCACAGCTAGATCAGAGAATGTCTAATAAAGGGAGAACTCCCACTCTCGGGAAACTTCTGGGTTCTGAACTGGTTGCAGTTCCACTCAAGTTCCATATGAGGGCGCTAACGGTTGAGTGAAGAATGAATGGAGGTCTATGGAGCTATTCCCCTCAAAATCCACTTTTCTCAGGATATAATTTTTTGTCTAGTAATTTGAATTCTGAATTCCAAAGGGGAGGCAAAAAAAATACATACCGCTGGGTGTTAAATTTTTTTGAAAGTCGCCTTTCCGTTCTAAAAAGCCTTTGAAAATGTCATTGAGGTCATACACATCGTACGACCAGAGCTACTGCTTGACGGCAAGCTTTGGTTACTTCCACTTTTCTCTCGAGGCATCGACAACACAGCTGACAGGTTAGGCTCTCCCTGTCAATACACATGCTAGAAAGAGTTTTGGCTTGCTAATGTTGTTGCTAATGTTGCTAATGCTCTGACATTCTGGTTCTGCTTCGGATGCCATCAAGCGGGATCTCTGGTCGTAGTCAGTCCTTCACTAACCAATCAGCATTTGTTAGCAGAATGCTAGCGTGTTATGGGCAACAACGACTTACCCTGTAAGAAATCGAAAGGACATAAGTACTCGTTTATTCAACTTTTGACCTGTAATCCATGTTGAACATGGAAAAACTACATAAAATCTGAGATTTATCAACGACAATCAGGCGAAAGAGACACATTTAGCCGTTTAGCTCCTTGGACTCCCATTCATTTTGCACTCGACCGCGATCACTCCCAGTGGAACTCTGGTGGAACTGCAACAACATTTGGTACAATGGGGCTTAAACAGGCTCTGGCTAGATCATCAACGTCAGCGCTCTTGGGTACCCAGCATACAGTGCGGCATGTCAAAAAACGCCAAGACTTGTGGAAAATAGTTTGGTTACAACAGCTATGCAAGGGTCATTTCAGTTGTTGCGTTCGTTCAGTTAGATGTTTGTAATATTGTTGTTTGTTAGTTAAAATAATCTTGTTGGTCACCCTGAAAGTGCATGTTGTGTGGTTTAATCGGAAATGAGAGTCGGCCATTGTACACTAATGATTGCAAGGAATTTATCATGGACTGCGTCATAGATCTACTGCCAATGAGGCTATTCTTGATTGTAAATTGACTATGGTTCTGGAAAGCGGTCTTCAAGCCTTTGAGAAATTCTGGAAACAGTTTTGCGATTAATGTGTTTTGATTGTGGGAGGTAATTTTTGGTTGACATCTAAACCTCATGTGTCCGCAACAGCATTTCTGCTTTGGCGTGACTTGCGGTGGGAGGGAGGTAAACGGCATGGATTGGGACAGTGTGCGGGCAGGTGTGTTTTTATATAGGGTGAAATGGAATGAGAAATGTAATACAAAATGTCTGAAAGGGGTGTTTGTATGTAAATGTCCACGTTGCCTCAATATCTTTGAGTCAATATATCAAACATCATTTTGACTGATGGTTTTCAAACCTTTTTGGGTTCAAGATGACATCACTCTGAAGTAACATCAACAATTTCACCTTGGTATGTCAAAATATGATTGAATTTGAGTAGTTTAAACTTTGGCTCAATCTAACAACTCTTACCACAGAAGAAACAGCTTACTTTTTTTATACAGTAACTGAACATGACAATATTCAACACTGAGAATAGCTCAATGGACTGGGACATAGTATAAGGTTGTAGGTTTGAATCCAGTCACAGTCTTTTAGCCTGTCTTAAATTTGAATATCTTTTTAGTTAAACAGGATGACATCATATGAAATACCATGCGCAATTTCATGCAATTCCACTTTGACATGTCAACCGCTTCTTAACCTTTGTCCCAAAGCTGACCAAAGCTAATAGTGTGCCCTTTTTACTCATACATTCTCAACCGTTGGTGTGTAGCAGAGAGGATAGAGAGGCTGCCTTGTAACCTTATGCTCATGAGTTTAAATCCCCATTCAGCCTATTGTAGTTGGCCCAACATGAAGTAGTTTTGCTCCCTTGTTGTCTAACTCTTGACCTTCTACAATGTACATTTTTATAATATTTTGCCATTTTGCGGAGGAACCCGCATCGCTGCTTGCAGCTATATTTATTATTATTTATTTTTTAGCTCATCATGTCATCTATGTTGTAAGTACTTATATGTTTGTAATGCCAGGTTGGTTTGCATTGTCTTGTCCCAAAGGTTTCAGTGCCCAGTCTGACCTTGTGTTGTTCTGTGTACCTGACAATAAAAGACTTGAAACTTGAAGCAAAATATCTATTGGGAGGGAGGCTTTTCTGACATCCTGCAAATAAATTCAAGCAGAAACTCTCCAAAAACTCACAAGTTCAATGGATGCAAGAATTGTGTGGGTGTTATCAAAGTAGGTGTCCTATGTTACAGTTTTTGTCAATCGCTAAGAAGCGCTTAACCATACTTCGGATACTTTTTCTAAACTCTTAACACAGACTGACACCTACAAAACACAATTGGCCAAATGGATAATTTTCTTCTCAAAAACATATTTTGTGAAATATATACTAACTCTCCATTTCAAGACAGAACACATGTTTCTCTGCACACACTGACTTTACCAAAACACTGGAAATCTGACTCAAAATGAAAGTATTGTGTCAAAGAATAACACTTGTTTTCACTTCAGAAGGTACATGCAGTCAATCAAAGTACACCAGGTTTCAAAATACTGGCTATTGTTGACATTATAAAAACTGCATAGACTTATGTTTCAAGTATTTGCATGCAAAACATGCAATCCACCTTTTACACTCAATTTCTTGGTTGGGAACTGTATGTCCACATATACAATAATGTTAACATTCAAACACATTTCAGTAAAAAGCTAATCAGTTCTTTTTTTTTTTCCACTGTTTACTACGTAAAGGAAGTACAGTAGAAACACAGTATACAGTAATAGAACAGAAACAGTTTTACAGTAATGCTTACAGTGAACAAAATATTGGTTTGTTGAAAGATGCGTATAATGGAGGCAACCGTTGACCACCTCAACTTGGGTTGCCCTCTTTCACCAGCCTCTCTTAGTGAAAGACCGTGGTTGATTACATGGTCATTGATAGTGGTACGAAGTTCATCACTGACTACTGTTCTTGCAGCCCTTGGAATGCCACCACCACGCATTCTTACACCTCTACCTTGGGCCTGGTCTTATCCCCAGCCCTGCTCCTCTCACTGTACCTGCACCTCCTTCTGCATCTCTCACTGCTTCTGCACCTCTCCCTCCATCTCTCACTGGGCCTGTTTGAATCTCCCTGGGCCCCTTGCTCTTCCTCGTCCAAACATTACAGTGTTTGTATTTGTCTGTTTCTGTTTCCTAAATCCAAAAACATCTCTCCTCAAAGTCCTTCTTTTATAGTAATTTTTGCTGAGATATGTTGTTTTTGAACTAATATCAATGCAGAAGCAGGTGTTTTTATACAGTATTTAAGGTTTGGATAATTGTTTTTGCTATTGTGGGATGTTGTGTGTTAACATTCGTAAATACTACACAAACAATCAATTATTTTGTTGGGAGGTATAGGTTGTCTGTTAAGAAAATGTAAGCGTTGTGGAAATGTGTTCACTGACAGCATATTGTGTGAAAAAGACATGAAATATGTGAATTGTATGGCCAAAAAAGACTGATGCTGTGCTAATTGTGTTAAGAGTTTAGAAAAAGTATCCAAAGTATGGGTAAGCGCTTCTTAGCGATTGAAAAAAACTGTAACATGTAACTTGCCCTGTTAAGATGTTTTAGCCTGGCTGCCTGCCCAACTTCTCCCCGCCCACAATAAAGGGGGATTTGGTCGGGAAGTTGGGTCTGAAGGGTCTCGTATTGGGGACAACTACAGAAAACCAGAATCGGGACGGACCAATGAAATTGCCAGGACGGGCTTTATACGATGATGGACAGATGATCAACAGTAACGTAATCAACAACGTCACGAAAGAGCGCTTGGGTTGAATTCGTTTTCAACAAACAACATGTTACGTTGCTCTGATTGGTTGTAGGTCTATCCAATTGAGCGAAGAGGCATTTGTTTTACGAGTTCGGTTGAAACACGCCCCGTAGTCACAGGACAACGGAGAGTTTTCAGACTCGTATTCTGACTAGAATTATGAGTATGACAACGTCAGGCTAAAGATGTTTTGGATTGAAATGGCTTTTTATTCCTTCAATATTACAGTTTTTCACAATTGTTACAGTTTTTCACGATTGCTAAAACACATTTCTTGAAACAGTCAACCATTTTCTCAAAACTGTAAACACAAAACCAAATGGGGTGATTTCAGGTCATGTGGGACACTTTTTGGTTGAGGCTCCAATAGACTTACAAAATAAATGTTAACTTGCCCCAGTGGTGTTTTTGTAAATCGTTTTAGGGCTTAGGAACATTTTCATGTTGGAATAAAATGGGAATACACAATATTATAGAAGCTACACAATTTCAAACATAACATGACCCCCTCTCTCACTCAGGCAGCATTTTCAGGTAATGTGGGACAGCTTGTCTGGTAAAGTGGGACAGTCGTCATCTGTCAGCCTATAGTCTGCTAAATGCTAATATAATAATAATTTGTTTAACTATATACAGCAATGCTAGGTGCAAGGGTGTGGCAAGATTCATTTAGTTGTGGGGTTTGACTTATACAATAGGCATAAAGTGTAACTGATGTAAACCTTAGTGATATGCAGTCTATGTGCTAGCTAGCTAGTCCCGCTGCGTTAGCATTTTGTTGGACTAGCGCTAGCGGTCACGCTTACAAGTCTGAGAGCGCCGGTTCGATGACAGTGTAAGTTGTTATTTAGTTGGGAACTTAAGTGCAGTATGATGCATTGGTATTAAACATTTGAGAACTGTCGAATTAAATTACTTTCATAGCATAAACACAGCATTACTAGATGTCCCACTTTACCTGAAAAATGCTGTACCACATTACCTAACATGATCAGGTAATGTGGGACAGTCACAAAACTTTTTTTTGCTTCTAACAAAGCATTATTTTACAAATTTTTGTGTGTTTTTCAATCAGTGGTTAAAACCCTTCATGGGTTTTTATGGTGATTTGCTTCACCCTTATGCTCCAATAGTACTCATTGTAACTTAATTCAAATTCCTTTGCCAGCCTTATCATTGAGAAACAGAATGTCATATGCCGCTGAACTTTCAATGCGTTTTTTCTGTACGGACCTCCTGTCAAGCCAGATCACGCA
This sequence comes from Hypomesus transpacificus, assembly GCF_021917145.1. Lineage (NCBI taxonomy): Eukaryota > Metazoa > Chordata > Actinopteri > Osmeriformes > Osmeridae > Hypomesus > Hypomesus transpacificus. The sequence continues at coordinate 48,976 of NW_025813724.1, read as the reverse complement.
TACTCAGATGATGTTAGACAAATAAAAACCACTGCATAGTGACTAGAAGTGTTGTATTTATGAGTCAAGATCAGCTCTGGTGATTGGATGTCGGTTTTGCCCATATTAAATCATCAAAATGCATAACTGTCCCACTTTACCTGATGTCCCACATTACCTGAAATCACCCTATTCAAACTCAATTTCCAAAACCTCTGACTCTTCTGGCAAAATCAAACACTCGCTCCTAAACCACGTAACCTGGGCTCAAAATCAAACTATGCTTTCAGATCATAAACACAACCAATCAATATATAAACACTATGGAGCAAGCATTAGACACAACACAAAAAAATTTAGAACACAGTATCCAGGCCATGTAGTTACATGTAAAGAAGAATTTGTTTACTATGTTTAAACAGTAAACTCATTTACTGTAGCAATAAAGAAAATTGATTTTGGATTTTGAAACACTGGATTTTGGTGTTTCAACACGCATTGACACTTTCCTGATGTATGACTATGTTTAGCCTGTGTTCTGCACCTCTCTTTCACCAACCGTCTCTGGAGGAGGGGATCCCTCACTGAATTGCTCATCCCAAGGTTTCTTATTTTTTTCCTCCTCGTGAGTTTTTCCTTGTCTTCCTTGAAGCTTGAGGTTGGCTGAGGGGCAATTCTATGGACATATGTGAAGCCCTCTATGACGTTGCTTGTAAGGGCTATACAAATACTGTCCATTTGATTTGAAAATATTACAGTAACCATCCTAACTTAGTGTAGTATTGTCAACAAACAAAAAAACCCTCTGGTGTGCTGGATACAGCCTTGAAAACACTTCACACCTATGTCCCCACGGGCCAATTCAATTGCCTGTAGGAGATTTACCCTGGTATATGGGTTTTGGTCATAGTCCTTCCACCACCACACAGAGAAAAACTCTTCAATTGGATTGAGAAAAGGGCTGTATGGTGGAAGGCAAACATTTACAGTAAAAAATGCTGGTTGACTATTCTTGTATTTTGACACCCCGGTGAAAGCATTGCAACATTGTTCCAAACCAGCATTAGAAATAAGTGTGAACAATTTTGAGTCATTGTGTTTTACAGATGACAACTGTGTTGTAGTTGTGTTTACTGTTTGCCGCCTGTGTTTACCATTTTGCAGCACAAGTGCATCACAGTGCAAAATGTGTTTAGTGAATGAGAATGTGTTTAGTTTATCTACCGCACAGATACAGGTAAAATGATGGTGGAAGATTCGTTTTTAAACTTTCTTTTTATCAAGATCAAAACTGTGAAACAGGACGAGATTGTTTTGATGGCCGTGGACCATTTTGGATCAGAATGGATTACAAACTCCACCAAACTGCTTTTTGAACTGTGCCCAGGTACTACTCGCAAGATTGTGTCTCACACTGGGCCGCAAAAAGACTCAAAGAATGTCAGGAGTTGCCTTAAGCTTCTCAATGAAGCGGGTGAAACTGTTCCTCGGTTTGTTTCCCACCATCTTGATGAACTACCACCTGTGACTTTGATGTTTCTTGTTTGTTTGGTAAGATTGAACAACTAGGTGTGGATATTACCACCATGAAACAGTCTGTGTCCCTGCAGACAAACACCTGTAATGATCTGCGGATTATCACTGCAGACATAAACCAACGTCTCGGTGTTATTGAACAGCCCAGAATAAATCTGGAGAGAGGGCCTATTTCCCAAACAAACAAGCCTGAAATGTCTCAGAGAGTGGCCATTCCCCAAGCCTGTGAGAAGACCCAAGATGGCATGGAGGGCCAGACCAGTGTGGAAGACTCAAGCCAGAAGTTGTAGAGTTCTGCCTCGGGCCTGGACAGTGCTGCAAAGGGAGACCCTCATGTAAAATGGAGTGACATGGCAGCTACCCCACCCTGGACCCTGGTCCAGGACAAGAGGAGCCACAACCGTCGGAAACAGGTCCCGAAAATGCTTCGGTAAAGCCTAAACTTCGCCTGAATCCTCCTAAAGGGAGAAAAACTGGCGGCATTGTTGGGACTGGTACTGGTGGATACATCCAAGTCATAAAGTCTAAGCTGGTAAGTGTATTTGCAACAAAATTCTCACCTGATTTAGACTTTGACTAGGTACATGAGAGATAAACTTGGACGGGATGTAACCTGTCAAAAGATAGAAACTGTACAAAGCCGCTTCAGTTCATTTAAAATAACTGCAGACTGCAAAGAAGTGGATGAAATGTACAACCCAGAGCTGTGGCCTGAAGGCACTTTTGTGCGGCGATTCTATGAGGCACGCAAACCCAAGTCTACAGTGGGGCCAATGTCAGTGATGAATGTGCCTGTAATGGGGCTGGGGTACATGATACCTAGTGCTAGCCACAGTGATGGTGGTCAGAATAGTGACATACAACTCAAGAGGCTTGCGCCTAGGACAGAGTGCTGGCGACAGAGCGCATCGTGTTGTTGTTGACCAGCTACTGGAGACCACAGACATTCTCTGCCTGCAAGAGACATTTTTAGCCAAACAGGACCTTGATAAACTTAATTCTGTCCATAGTGATTTCCATGGAGCAGGAGAGTCCACAACTGATTTAAGCACCAGAATGGTGCGAGGTAGAATACCTGGAGGTGTAGCCATTTTGTGGCGCAAGAAATATGATCCAATGATCAGTATTATTAGATTAGAGGTGGACTGGTGTATTTCAATTTAAGTTGTGCATGATATGAATGTTTTTATCATTTTAAATGTTTATACCCCATAAGACTTCTACAAAAATGAAGATGAATATATTTATAGATTGGCAGTTTTAAACTCTTATATTAAGGAATGTACATATGCAAATATATTTGTGATGGGTGATTTGAATGCAGATATCTCTGTTGATAAATCTCTCTTTGGTCAGCACTTAAAGCAGTTCTGTCATGACAGTAAACTGATTCTTTCTAGCATGAAATTTCTGCCTGTTGATAGTTATACTTAAATCAGTGAAGCATGGCACACAACATCCTGGCTGGATCATGTAATCTGTACAGCCGATGCTCATGAAAGTCTGGAAGTAGTTGAAATTGTGTATGGGTTGACTACCACTGATCACGTACCTGTCTCTATAATGATAAATGTTGATAACCTACCTGACTGCAGCAGTTCAACAGAAGATGGCGCCAACAGGGTCAAAGTGGATTGGGCTAAACTATCAAAAGAGGAAGTCTTGCATTATTGTGGGAGGTCAGATGTTCTCTTGAGGGAAGTACAGCTACCCATGGATGCTATTGTATGCTCAAATATGAACAGTGATAATGTGACTCACTGTAATGACCTGTGTGAAATGTACAATAGTATAGTGAGCGCCATACATGAAGCCAGTAGTAGACATCTACACTCTCACCACAGAAAGGCTAAGAATACCAAACCTGGTTGGAACAAGTATGTAGCAGACCACCAAAGAGCCGCTAAGGCAGCTCATAGGACCTGGCTTATAGCTGGTAGACCCAGACAGGGGCCTGACTTAGAGCACAAGAAGCTTACTAATGCTAGATATAAATATGCAGTGCGCTTTGTTGGGAAGCATGAGCAAGCCTTAAGAGCTCATTCTATGGCTGAAACTTGCTTGGTAACAATGTCACTGAGTTTTGGAAAGAGGTAAAAGCCACAAATAGGGCCAAAACAGTACTGCCATGCCACATTGAAGGTGTATCTGGTGCAGACAATATAGCAGAGCAGTGGAGGCAGCACTATGCAGCTCTGTTTAATTGTATCAAAAGTGAGCCCTATTGTGTGGGCAAGTTAAATGAGGAAGTGATTCATTTTACTCCCAACGAGGTTTATCATGCTATACAGCAACTAGCTGATAACAAAGCTAGTGGCAAGGATAACATCACTGCAGAGCATCTCAAGTTGGCCAGTCCCAGAGTAGCTGCACTGCTGTCCATCTGCCTCACAGGGCTGATGACACATGGCATACTGCCAGACACCATGCTGACAGTCATATTTGTGCCAGTAATTAAGGACAAGGCAGGTAAAATAGGGAGTTTGGACAACTATAGACCCATCGACTTGGCCAGCATTCTTTCAAAGGTGTTAGAAAAGATGGTACTAGATAGATTGAGTGAGTTCATTTTCATCACAGAAAATCAATTTGGTTTTAAGTCTAAGCACAGTACAGATCTATGTATCTATGCCTTGAAAGAAGCTGTTGAATCCTACAGAAGGCAGGGCTCTACAATGTTTCTCGGGTTTATTGATGCTTACAAGGCATTTGACAGAGTAAATCACCATAAGCTTTTTACTAAACTCATGCTTAGGGGTGTGCCTAGATGCATCATACGAATCCTGGCTTACTGGTATACTAACCAAGGTATGCAGGTCAAATGGGGAAACAGCCTATCCTCACCCTTCAGTGTAGGCAATGGGGTACGGCAGGGGGGGCTTCTGTCGCCAGTACCTGTTTAACCTGTACATGGACAACCTGTCGAAGCAGTTGGGGAAGTGTAAGACAGGTTGTCTGATAGGGAACACTCTGTTAAACCATCTGATGTACGCAGACGATTTGGCTATTATGTCCCCCAGCACTGTTGGTTTCCAGCAGCTGTTGGATATATGCTCCGAGTATGGGGTCGAGTTTGACGTACAGTACAATGCAAAAATGAGTGTTGTGTTGATATGTAGGACCAAGGAAGATCAGAAGCTACACTTTCCAATGTTTTACCTGTCAGGGCAATCCCTCTGTGTATCCAACTGTACGAAATATCTTGGGCACATCATCACTGACAAGATGGAAGATGATGCTGACATGTACAGGCAGAGACAAATGTTGTATGTCCAGGCAAACATGTTGGTCAGGAAGTTCCACTGCTGTTCTGATGATGTGAAAGTGAGCTTGTTTCGTGCTTACTGCACCCCCATGTATGCAGCCCCTTTATGGGGCAGCTACAAAAAGGAAACCCCTGCGCAAACTTCAGGTAGCATATAATGACTGTCTGAAGATACTGAGCCTATAATAAAGAAAAAAATATAGATCCTGTAATAAAGTTGAATAATATGGTGTTGAGGTTCTTTCAATCGCATGACTATATGGTATAGATACTGCAAAGTGGAGCTCTTTGTGCTGATCTTGTGTGGAAAAAAAACAATATAGAGCAACACGAAGAAAGTAAGAATACAGTAATACCTGCACGAAGGAGAGGAAGACAAGTACCAGGACAAGGGAGAGGAGTTGGAATGTGTGGTGGCGCTCAGAGAAGTGCCAGAGCTAGGGTAAAACTGTAAATGGCAGCTAAATTGCATATTTCTCGCAGTGATGTCCTGTTGCAAATGAAGCCTTTACTGCAGCAACTATGTTTCTGTCTTCTTTTTTTCAATACAGTAACGGTACATTCTATAAAGCTACTCTGACATTGGTCATTCATTTTTTGTTCTGAATTTCTGCAGCAAAAAGAAACTAAATGCATGCATTTACTAAAACCAACAAAATAAAAATGTAGAGGCTTCAAAAGAAACTGTACTGCAAACACAATCTATAATCTATATAATGTGAGACCTGACACATGTACGTAGAAGAATGCAGTTTCTGTAATTCCATCTGATGTTAGTGTTTTTTATGACATTGTGCTATGATTGACTAAATGTTCCTGTGTGTAGCCGGTGTGTGGTGAAACTCACTCCTCAAGTATGTAAAATGCCACCCGCGTCAATGATTGGCTAGCTTTTCTTTGGCGTGGTTGGTAGTGGTGGCGCTTGGGAAGTCAAAGGTGGTGAGTTCGACACCCCGTGGGAGCGGACAGATGCCCTTATACCTCTGACTGAAATTGCAACACCACGTCTGTTACATGTGAAAAGAGAACATGTGTTTGGTAGACATGGTGTCATGTTTAGTGTATTTTTGTGTTATGACAATTCATGTTTGAGTTTAGTTTACAATGTGTGATTTTGAGCATGAAATTAACTGTTTTGCCAATTGTGTGTGGTAGGTGTGTTGGTGCGTGAGTTTAGAAAACTTGTTTAAGGTATTGAAAAAACTGTCATAGCGATTGTAAAAAACTGTAATGACTATCTATTTACCCATCATTCTTTAGGTGTAGGTCCCATCAAGTCATGAGACCAACAAATCTTGGCAACACCCATCATTTCTACTGGCAGCGTCAAATTCCAAACCATTGCATTTCCTCATACATTGAATGGTTTCCACAGAACAGAGGCTGACAGACAGATAAACATCAGATATGAGCAGGAATGAGGTGTGGAGTTACATTTACATTTAGTCATTTAGCAGACGCTCTTATCCAGAGCGACTTACAGTAAGTACAGGGACATTCCCCCCGAGGCAAGTAGGGTGAAGTGCCTTGCCCAAGGACACAACGTCATTTGGCACGGCGGGGAATCGATCTGGCAACCTTCTGATTACTAGCCCGACTCCCTCACCGCTCAGCCATCTGACTCCACTGAGTTGAGGAGTTAGGGCCTGTTGTCAGAAAAAATATGAGATTCAGATCCCTTTTCTATATAAGTAATACATCCCATCAGTTACAAAAAGAAGAGAAAAACATTGTAAACATTTAATAATTTATAAATGAAGCAAGTCCAAGTCTTTCTACTTTCTGCCGAAGCTCACAATGAATGTCCCACTATCTTTAATTATCTCTGTCCCCTTATCATCCCCCCCTCTCTCTCTACAACCCTCTCGCTCTTGTCCTCCTCTTTCTCTCTTCCTCCCTTCTATTTGTCTTGCTTTTCCTTTCTCTCCCCCCTTTTCTCAATCCCTTGTCTTCCTCTCTCCCCACTTTCTCTCTTTGTGTCTTTTCTCTCTATCTCTTTCTCCCATCCTTCTCTCTCCCTGTTTCTCTTTTTCTCTCTGCCTCTGTCTCCCCCTTTCTCTCCCTGTCTTTCTTTCAGCCATTCTCGCTCTCCACTTCTCGGTTTTCCTCCCCCCTTTTTTCGCTCTCACCTTTTGTTTCTCAACCTTGCTAGGGAAACCCTGGAGACAGTGTACCCCCCCCTCTGTCTCACCATGTGTCCACCTCTGGGTAATCTTTGAGGTTTATATCAGACAAAACAACCTCTCTTGTACCACAACTGGTTAGACTAGCTCTGTCTGCTGTTACAGGGAGGGACAAGTTCACAACAACTGCATTTCCTCATTCATGACATGGTTTCTACACAACAGAGGCTGACAGACTGGTAGACATCAAATATGGACAGGGCGAGTGTTTACAGTTGAGGAGTGGCTGGTTGGTTCTCAGTAAGAATAGAATAATTTTTTTCATGAATGTAATACGTCAGTTCCAAACATCAGTTCCAAAAAAGAGAAGAAAATATTTTATGTTACAGTTTTTTTACAGTCGCTAGGATGCATTTCTTAATACTTAAGTCATGTTTTCAAAACTCTTAACGCAGTTCTCCTAAACAACTTTCAGCTTGGCGCAGCAGTTAATTTAATTAATGAATAATTAATTAATTAATAATTAATTAAAAATGCACTAAAACTAGCAAATCACTTCATACATGTCTCAAATCAACTCATTCTTCCACAACACTAGCAATGGTTGACAGCCAATAAACATACTTTGTCACCCACAAAACAATTATCTAAAAATCACTAACAACAGGTAGCATTATACTATGTTTTCTTATGTAAAACAAGGACACCTCTCTACTGTTTAAAATTCACTGCAATATATGTTACTGGAACGTTTCAGACATGATGCAGTATGCTTCAATATGTTCTATATCTTTCTTTTTTTCCCACTAATTCTAGAATACAATAATTTGTATACACACCATCCACTGATAAAGATACAATAGGAATGCTAATCTTCTGCAATTGGCCACAGGTTCTCATCCACATCACATCTTACTGTATGTCATCTAGGGCAATACACCTAGGAAAGAATCTTCTGGCATGCCTGATCCATCCCTGGCAATGTCCAGGCATCCAGCATTCATTGCGTCCAGGAGGAGCATTTGATCATGTGGAAGGTGGTCATACAGTGAACCCTCCACCTCCATGAGGATAACAATTATTCTATGGGGTTGAGGAATATAGAGTAAGGTGGTAAGAAAAGTGACACCATTCTGAGATGGGCTGCAAACCACTCGGTGACTGCACAGGAGTGGTGAAATGCCACATTGTCCCATACAAATGTTGGTTGATTTTTTCTCTCTGCATCCCTTTCCTCACCTAGCACAACCCTTCCGTAGAGATTATAGCATTACATTTTTTGATTCAAAATATATTTCATTACGATATTACTGTAGAAATTTAGCAAATTTCTGTCTTATTCAATTATGTTATTGTTTTGAACAGAAGTTTAACAGTTTTGAAAACAGTATGTAAGCATGTGCAAATTGGCCTGTAGGTACATAGAGTTTTGGCAGTTGTTGTGTTGAAGTGAGAAAAGAATGAATATATTTTGAAAGATGTAGTCATTGAATGCATTTTGTGCCAAAGCAATAATAAATGATCCTCAGTTTAGCCCAGATATACTTCTGTTGTGCTCACTGTGTTTAGAGTTTTGAAAACGTGACTTAAGTATTGAGAAATGTGTCCTAGCGACTGTAAAAAACTGTACACATGTTTCTCAAAACAATAATGTCTTTCTCAAAACTGCACACACAAAACTGAAAACTTCTCACACAAAATGCTAAACCTGACACTCCCTTTACAAGACGACTCTTTGCCATCAAATCTGTCACCTGTTCACAAAATGGAATTTGTGTTCTCGTTTGGTACACACAGCCATATTTTCAAATGACACACACATACCATTCATTACAGTACACATAATAAGCATTTTTCTGCACACTACTAAGCATTCACAGCACACAGTAGTACAAAATTGAAAACACAATTCTCGAAATGGAACACACCATATGAATGACAATTACTGTGGAGAATGTGCCATTTCTCCTTTTGTGAAATGTCTCAGTGTAGGCCTACTTTTTTCATAGTCAAACATAATACAGCACACAGATATGCAGGAACATTTTTATTTTTGAACAGTGCACAACTGGCAATGGGTCTGCTCAACCCCCCCCCCCCCCGGTCACAAAACTGAGTTAGGCATCAGCACACATGTGCAGCAAAAAAAGTTTTCTTTTTTGAACAGTAGAGTGCTGTCAACGAGCCTGCTCAACCCATTGCAGCACACAAAGTGATGTTCCCACCACACTCGGCAGGGACCTCAACAATGGTGCGCTGGCCAATGACATTTCTGCCCGGGTGCTTCCTCTTCACCAGGTTGAATTCAACCTCATCAATGAATATGTATTCATATAGCTCATTAGCTGTCATGCTCCTGGGTCTGCTGGAACAGACAGCATGATAATGCAAGTTACTGTATAGTATGGACACAGATGGGTCAACACAGTTTGGTACAGTGAGACACATTACAGGTGCAATACATGCATGTGTCAGTGCTGAATGTATGGGACTTACAAACTCTTGCCATAACTCCTTGATGTGGTTTGTGTTCCGGTCAAATAGGACCCTGTACACTTGTTTCATCAGCATGGCATTCCTGCGGAGAACACGGTACAGTGTAGAGAGGCTGATGGTCTGGATGTTTCTGAATATGGCATGGTCAGCCAGGATCCTGGTTTGTATCTGTTGGAGTGTGATAGTGTTGTTTTCACAAACCATTTTTACAATGTCAGTCTCCTGTTCGGCTGTGAAAGTGCATGTTCTTCCTCCACGTCGTGGTTCTCTTTCAGTCCTGCAAAATACAAATACAGTGAGCACACTGTATTCTATTGATATGCAATATTTCAGTACACAAGGCAAATATGATTCATACCTGTTCTTCATTCTAAAGTTTATAATGATGGCAGCAACTGTGAAGCGGCTGAGATTTGGTTGGACTCTCTGGCCAGCCTTCCTCATGCTCAAACCATGGTTGAGCACATGGTCAACCACGGTGGCCCGAATCTCATTAGAGATCTCCGTTCTCCTTCTTCTTTCTCCTCCACCTCCTTCTTCTTCTCCTCTTCCTCCTCCTCCTTGTTCTTTTCCTCTTCCTTGTCCTCCTTCTTGTCCTCTTCCTTGTCCTCTTTTATTTATATTTTTATTGAGAAACCTTAAAGACTGTGCAAGAGTGCATGTGTTTTGTTATATGTTTGGAAACTGCAAGTGCAGCTCGGATCTAAGACGGATTCGAGAGACCGCAGATAGAGTGCGGCTTGTCTGGTTTGTTATATGTTTGGAAACTGCACGAGGCAGCTCGGATCCAAGACGAATTCAAGAGACCGCAGATAGAGTGCGGCTTGCCTGGGTTGTTATATGTTTGGAAACTGCACGAGGCAGCTCGGATCCAAGACGGATTCGAGAGACCGCAGATAGAGTGCGGCTAGTCTGGTTTGTTATATGTTTTAGATCTATTACTTTTATCACCTGTATTATTGTTTTTGTTGATTTTATGTAAAGCACCTTAAGCTGCAATTCCTGTATGAAATGTGCTATAAAAAAAAAGTCTTACTTACTTACTTACTTACTGTAGGAGACAGATCGACATGTTTCTCTATGATTGTAGGTCATTGCCTGCAATAGTAGCCAATCAGAAGTCATTATTTTGTTTTCGTTGTAACTGAGCTTAAGCTGCAGAATATTGAATAGAAAAGCCTACCATGTTTGTATTTCTGAAGTTCCAAGCAGTAGTACATGGCAAAAAGTGCCATGTCATCAGGCTTTTTTCTTAGATATCCTCGGATAAAACCCGCAAGAAAGCTCAATAGGCCGCTTGGAAGCACGGGGGCCAAATATTTCATCACGGTGGTGCCTGTTCTGTAGTGTAAAAAGTTGCCACAGTAAAGCACTTTACTTACTTTTTAAGCACTTATTACTTTTATCACTTGTATTATTGTTTTTGTTGATTTTATGTAAAGCACCGTTAGCTGCAATTCCTGTATGAAATGTGCTAAATAATTAAAGTCTTACTTACTTACTTACTCTTCCTTGTCCTCCTCTTCCTCCTCTCCCTCTTACCCCTCTCCTTCTCTGGTTGTTGATATGTTCAAAGTTCTCCATTGTTCACCAAACAAAACAGAGGCTCAAGGCCCTTTTTATGCTGCAGTCCTGATCGCAAGTTGCTCACCAGACCTGAGTGTTTAGAGATTAGAATAGTTGTGTGTTGTAGGTTGATGCTTTGACACTTTACTTGAGAAGTGTGTGCAACAACTGAACATTGTGTGTAGTGTTTCGACAACAAGGTGATGTGTAACTGACATCAGTGTGTAAACAAGGAAAGTCAGTCTAATGCAGATAAGGGAGGGTAAAGTAGTGATAAATTGGGTCGAGCAATTGGTGCATGACATTAAGGTTGTGAAGATTTTGCCAAAGTTTTGCTTTTTGTGTGTTAACAATTGTGAAAAACTGTAAATACAAGTGGTTGTATCCCTCAGCCAGGGAATGTTTATATCTCCTAGATATAACAAATAAATACAGCTTAATAAAAGATTGACTGATGGATGTACTCTGAGTGTTTGCGTGTGTATGTCCACGTACAGGATGCTGAGTTACAGTTTTTTTCATTCGCTAAGAAGCGCTTACCCATACTTCGGATACTTTTTCTAAACTCTTAACACAGACTGACACCTACAAAACACAATTGGCCAAATGGATAATTTTCTTCTCAAAAACACATTTTGTGAAATATATACTAACTCTCCATTTCAAGACAGAACACATGTTTCTCTGCACATACTGACTTTACCAAAACACTGGAAATCTGACTCAAAATGAAAATATTCTGTCAAAGAATAACACTTGTTTTCAATTCACAAGGTACATGCAGTCAATCAAAGTACACCAGGTTTCAAAATACTGGCTATTGTTGACATTATAAAAACTGCATAGACTTACGTTTCAGGTATTTGCATGGAAAACATGCAATCCACCTTTTACACTAAATTTCTTGGTTGGGAACTGTATGTCCACATATACAATAATGTTCACATTCAAACACATTTCAGTAAAAAGCAAATCAGTTATTTTTTTCTTCCTGTTTACTACGTAAAGGAAGTACAGTAGAAACACAGTATACAGTAATAGAGCAGAACAAAGTTTTACAGTAATGCTTACAGTGAACAAAATATTGGTTTGTTGAAAGATGCGTATAATGGAGGCAACCATTGACCGCCTCAACTTGGGTTGCACTCTTTCACCAGCCTCTCTTAGTGAAAGACCGTGGTTGATTACATGGTCAATGATAGTGGTACGAAGTTCATCACTGACTACTGTTCTTGCAGCCCTTGGAATGCCACCACCATGCATTCTTACACCTCTACCTTGCCCTCTAATTGGGCCTGGTCTTATCCCCAGCCCTGCTCCTCTCACTGTACCTGCACCTCTCCCTCCATCTCTCACTGGGCCTGCTCGAATCTCCCTGGGCCCCTTGCTCTTCCTCGTCCAAACATTACAGTGTTTGTATTTGTCTGTTTCTGTTTCCAAAATCCAACAATATCTCTTCAAAGTCCTTCTTTTATAGTAATTGAAGGAAATAACCCCTGCCACTGAGTCTAAGCTGGACACTGGAATCAGCTGTGGTTGGCCCACTTTACCCAACATAAATCAGCTGTGTGTCCATTTTTTAATTGTCTTTTTTTTGTTTGTTGCTGAGATATGTTGTTTTTGAACTAATATCATTGCAGAAGCAGATGTTTTTATACTGTATCTAAGGTTTGGATAATTGTTTTTGCTATTGTGGGATGTTGTGTGTTAACATTCGTAAATACTACACAAACAATCCATCATTTTGTTGGGAGGTATAGGTTGTCTGTTAAGAAAATGTAAGCGTCGTGGAAATGTCTTCACTGACAGCATATTGTGTGAAAAAGACATGAAATATGTGAATTGTATGGCCAAAAAAGACTGATGCTGTGCTAATTGTGTTAAGAGTTTAGAAAAAGTATCCGAAGTATGGGTAAGTGCTTCTTAGCGATTGAAAAAAACTGGAAGTTACTTTCAGTAATTAGACTCCAAACAGGATCAACTGGTCCAAATAGAAGTCTGTTTGGATGATTGTATCTGGGTGTGACACATTCAAATGTTCCATGAACAGTAATAATACCAACAGGAGTAAGAGGAGTCTGCAAGGGTGGGGGTCAGATGAGTATAGGGAACCACTACAGGTAATAAGACTGTCAGCATTACTGTCAGGCACACAGAACCAGTTGGAGCACAAAGAAGAGGCTGAAATTGTTTTATAAAGGTCAGTACAATGTTGTTTATTCACATATTATAGGGTAATAATTGTATTATATTTTATATACCATTTAGAGTACCTCTATAGAGTGGGTTTATTGTGGGTCAAAGAGATGGTTAGCCCAGGACAACCCATGATACACATGGGGACATGAACTTTTATTCAAAACACCATGTAGTGTAAACCTGTTCCACGTGTTCCTCTGTGCATTAGTGAATGTTTCATTTGTACTGTGCAATAGTATCCAGAGCATGAGAGAAACCCTGGATCAGAGACAGGGTAGAGAGAGGAGGGCAGGTGAGGGAGGACAAACATCCAGAATTACAGTACAGAACAGTGCAGTGATGATCATGTGAGACGATTAGAAGGCATATTTATGAAATGATTTGGGATGACTGTACATCATGTATCATGTCATATTAACAAACCCATTCTTTGAAGTCTTGGGACCCACAGCTCCACCAAACACCCATCATTTCTACTGGGAGCGTCAAGTGAAAAACTGCATTTCCTCATACATGACATGGTTTCTACAGAGCCCTGTAGTCGCACAGGACTGAAATGTAGACATGGGCATCTAAATCAGATAGACGAGAATCAGACTTAAGTGGAGAGAGAGAGGAGGGGAGGTGAATAGTAAATATATTGTTTGGAGCAACTCCAGACAGTAGATTGAACTAGCTAGCACTGGCAGTAAAGGTTTTACAGTAGATTGAACTAGCTAGCACTGGCAGTGTATGGTCAAGTTTAGCTTAAATTGTGTGTTTTAGTTCCCCTATAATGCGTTTCTTTGTACACTGCTGAATGGTTCATTTGTATGAAGTATCATTGTGACAAATATCGTGCACAGGGTTGAGCATGATTATATTTATGAGGGACAGGTCATGTTTCTGGAAGGAATAGGTGTTTTAGTCAATATATGACTGTACATCAACATCTATCTTAGCTAGAAATATACTCAAATCAAAGTTACTTTTTCAAATCCCAAACTAGCCAAGTATCTTTACTTGTGGAGCTAAAACTGCTGGTGTTGCCTGTCTAAACTACAGGTGTTTCCACATTCATTACATAGTTTAAACAGAAAACAGAGGTTGGCAACACAGAATATGTTATTTAGTTATCACAGTAAGTATGGTTACTGTCAGAGAGGAAAAAAAGGTAGGAACAATAATGTTATCTGCTGCTAATGCAAGTGTCAGTTACAAACAACTTTTCCTCATACATTAAATTTGTACCCAGATAGGAAAGAATGGAATGTGTAGTGAGAGACAGACAGAGAGAAAAAGGGGGGTAAGAAAAAGAAATGGATAGAAAAGGGTGGTTGGTCACTATGAGCCCCCTGCACTGTTCTGGCTGAAAGGAACAGACAGAATGACCTGCCTATGGTTCAGTCAGGATCATCACTGTTCTGGATAAAAGGAACAGAGAGAGTGAACATCTCTGAAGAGATCTGACAATGGCTGTGCACCTACACTCCCCCTCCAACCTGATGGAGCTTGAGAGGTCCTGCAAAGAACAATGGGAGAAAATAGGTGTGCGAAGCCTGTAGCATTATACCCCAAAATACTTTAGGCTGTAAATGCTGCCAAAGGTCCTTCAGCAAAGTATAAATCAAAGGCTGTGAATACATATGTGCATGTTGTTGTATAAATAAATACAAATAGAATATGAAACAAACGTCTTTCATGTAGTCATTTTGAGGTATTGTGAGAGGATTTTTTAATTGAATACATTTTGGAATAAGGCTGTAACATAGCACAATTTGGAAAAAACCACACAGCCATGATAACATGGCTCTCATTACATTGCTGCTGTATCAGAGCAGTTGTCTGGGAAAGGTGGATTCTGGGACCTGAAGTCCGGTAGATATTCAGACAAACAACTCTGCATCTATAAAAAAAATATTGGCTCAGTAATAATATTTCAGCAGAACATCTTTTGTAACTTAAACTTTTATTTACTAAACAATACTCTACTCTAATCTACTCTCTCCAGTAATCTACAATGGCCCAAAATTATCAAGAACATATTTTGAAAGCTCTGGAGCAGCTAGGGGAAAAGGGGCTGAAGAAGTTTAAGTGGTTCTTGCAGCAGGAAATTCTGGATGGGTTTGATCCCATCTTAAAGAACAATTTGGAGAAAGCTGACGAAGCAGACACAGTGGATCAGATGGTGGAGACATACACACTTGAAGGAGCTGTGAAGATCACTGGGGAGATCCTGACAAAGATGAAGCGGAATGATCTTGCTAAGAGACTCGGGTGAGTAAGTGTTCCATGGTATTTAAAAAATGCGTTTTTAAATTGTATACGAAAACAAGGCTGCAATCTCAAGTGTTATGGAATCATTTCCAGAAATATGTTGTATTTACTGACACTGCCTGAGATACAATGTAGAGATGGTGTCCTGCTGTCTGTCTGCAGTATTATTCTGCATGTGTATCTATAACTTAGGACCGCCGACACTGTAAAGACGACTGACACCCTTCTCATAACTAAATTAGGTGACTTATAGGAAAGATAAGGTAGTCCAGCACACTGACACCAACCCCAGTCCATGCAGGAAAGGAAACCCAGCACAGATACAGGATATGATCCTTACATGTCACCCACAGCTCCACAGAGTGTAAAACCGAAGAAAATGAGCAACCCTGACTCTTCCTGTCTTCTCTTTCCTCACAGGTGGTGAGGAGTCTGATGAAGACATGTCATCTTCAGAATCAACTGGAAAGCTAAATGATGGATAGAATAAAGTTTAAAGACAACATACTAAATCCAAATGACTAAAAACAAATTTTTCACAACAAATGTTTTATCTTAAATAAAGAGGCAACAATATGAGGCTGCTAATTTATTTCCCAAATGGGAATACTTATTATTTATTTAATTAAATGAATGAATTAAAACAACTTAAAAAGTTAAAGTTTAGTTCACGTGTTTGTTCTTTTTGTAAACGAGCATGCCGAAAACATCAAATTCAACAAACACAAACAAATGGCAAGAAGCAGGTGCAGAGACCTGGGGCCTGTACTACGAATCAAGATCAACATGCCCTGGATTACTTTCAGTTACCCGGCTACGTGAAGCCTAACAATCGCAGTCACGATAAGCGGTACTACGACGGCAGTTATCAACTCTCTAGCTCAACTCAGATCTTTCCAATCTAGAGACGTGCGCGTTCACATAAAGGCGGTGTTTGCATCGTATGTCCAATCGCAAACATGGACAAAACAAGAGCCGCATATTTCACGCAGGAGGAGCAGACAATAATCTTACAAACTTTGTCTACTCCTCCTGCGTGAAATATTGTAATACAAGCATATCAGGAATACAGATATATAATACAGGCAACATTCAACAAAGTCGCTTTTGCCAAGCTGGCAGAAAATAGCATACGCTGAAATGCGTAAGCTACATGACTTATTGAAGATGTGACCATAATTACACGGGTGCATTCCACAACGTTAAACTTTTGTTGCTGTATTATTTTAGTTGCAACCCTGCAGTGGCAAACGATCGTGGAAGCAAATGCAAAATAAATATAAAACCATAATTCAAAACGGTAAGTAGCAGTAGGCAATACTTGCACATATTTTAAGGCCAACAAGTACAAGGCTGAATTGCCTGAATTAGTCTATTTTGTAGGATATTGTATAGCTACAAAAGACCTATAGAACAATGAAATTGCCTGCAGCCAACAGGAAGAAAAATTAGGCAACTGGTGGCAGCAGGTTGGAAGCCCAGGCATATGTATGTTTCAAGTAATCTATGTGACCATGTTCATTCAACAATTATTTATGAAT
The DNA here is from genome assembly GCF_021917145.1 of Hypomesus transpacificus. Classification (NCBI taxonomy): domain Eukaryota; kingdom Metazoa; phylum Chordata; class Actinopteri; order Osmeriformes; family Osmeridae; genus Hypomesus; species Hypomesus transpacificus. The sequence goes on along the minus strand of NW_025813724.1, from coordinate 32,015 downwards.
ATTGTAGGAGTGAAATGTATTACTGTTCTCTGCAGTGACAGGAAATACTGTGGTGTTGCTGCCACCACCCACTGTCGTCCCACACAGAGGTAACAGTGAAACTAATAGTCATACGCCAGTATGTATGCCATATGTGGTTGCTGAATAATGATCAAATATACTATTTACTTGCTCAAGTGGAGGTCCTACATGATCAGGAAACTGTGTCTGCCTGCACATTTTGGGGGTGCACTTTTGAGTTGTATTTACCACTTGCAACACAGATGGTGAGAGTGTGTGAACGTGTGGCTGTGATTGAAGTTTCTGTAATGACTTACTAATGGTGGTGGTTTCAACATAAGACACAAGTCCTTAAAGTGCTCATTTCAAATATGACTCAATTGATTAAATTTCTATGGTGTTAAACTCAGCAGGAAGAGAAACGTCTTCGTCCCCCTGAGCCTAGGGCCTCCACTTTAAGGCCAAGACAAAGACACACGGTATAAGCAATGAACCACAGTAGTGAAATGGACACCTTCAACTTTCTCCAAGTGTGCCTTGCAAAGGGACAATGTTCTTCATTTGTTTCAGGTTGGAGCAGACAATGTGAGGGCCCTGTATAAAAGAACCCTGGAGCTCGATTATAAGAGGCTTTTAATTAAAAAAAAACAAGGCTGGAGACAGAAAAACTGGAATATGAGAAGAGATAGTACATGACTGAATAAATGACACTAAACTTAGTTACACTGACATATTTTTCTTTGTCCCTAGGGGAAGGAGAACACATGAGGATGTATTTGTTAAACTTTTGTCTAAGTTTTGATCTTTTTGTGGCTTTTTTGTTGTGCCTTTTGAATCTTTTGTGGGGGTTTTCACCACTTCTCTCTTTCAATGTCCTATTTGTTATTTTTGAAAAATGATATAAAGTGAATGAAACATCAAAATTCAATGAAAGTAGTGAAATGATCATTTATTAATGTTGTGTAATTTCACTTGTTTAACTACATGCTCTTATGGTTTCTTCCCTTCAGCACTATTTTTTGGGTTGTTCACAATATGTACTTCTTGTTTTTGACTACCCGCAATGCTGTGGGGCTATCTTGTTGTTATTATCAGTGACCTATGCACTTTGTAAAGCTCTCTCTTGGAAGTCGCTTTGGATAAAAGCGTCTGCTAAATGAATAAATGTAAATGTAATGTAATTTATGTATCACTTGTGAAGAGCTTTGTACAGATACCCATTGTTCTTTTTGGTTTAAAAGGTTTTGGTTGAAAGTAACCACAATTTCTTTTATATGGAAATGATTAGAAAATGGGTCAAAGCAACCCAAGGACAAAGGGGTTAAGGGGAGACACCCCAGTGAATAGGGATAACATATCAACATGAAACCAATAGTAGGTCAAATAATGTTTTCATTACTAGTTTCCTGTAAATGTAGGCCCATGTTTAAATGAGCAAATCATTAAGTTGTAAAATATGATATTCTTTGCATACATTTCCAGAACGGAAATCAGAACATTGAGTGAAAAATCTTGTTTCATTTTGTCAACATATTAGAGTCCACAGTTTTTACAAAGGGAACTTTGGATAGCCTATCTATTTTTCATCACTCCGCATCACCCACACTATAAAACTACCCATAGCGAAATAACGAAATGCTAGTCTGTGGGACTGAGTGCACAGCTTCAATGCGTTGCATTGGCAACATACGTAATTCCCTCTGTTAAGAATCTATATCTTTCAGAAAGATACTCATGAGGGAATGCGATAGGGTTTTGTTGGTCTCTAAATGTTCTGGCTCTTCTGAGCACCTCTCACTATTCGCGCACCAAGCTGCACAGGATCTACTATGAACGGTGACAACATTATCGTCAAGAATGAGTTAGTGGGCGGGGTTTTTATACCGGTTGATCTCTGATCTTCAACTTATCCTGCTACCGACCAGGTTAGCCGTTCAGCATGTGTTACCATGGCGATCTACCCCGGTAACTTAGATCGCCATGGTAACACATGCTGAACGGCTAACCTGGTCGGTAGCAGGATAAGGTAGCAGGATACTATTGGTTACCACTTGTTACCGGAGAAAAAGTGGTGGACTTAATAAAATAGCAATGTTATATTACATATAAAAACATACTACGTACAGGTAATGCATATTTTGCTTATACGCTACGCTTGTGATTGTAGCGTCGACGTCACCATGGTTTTAATCATATTCGACATGATACAAAGTTTAAATATCAATTGATGCCTATTTCAACTTGTAGTAGCAGTTCCCCTCAACAGAATGCTTTTTATCAAAGGATGATAATGATGATTAAGATGACGAAGAGGCATTAATAACTGCTGCCGCAGAAATGGATGCAGAGAATTATGTATGGTAGCAACTGGTAGTTATCTCTCCATGTACTTTTATTTAAAGGCTTTTTGTAATTGTCAGTTACACTGACATTATGAGAATAATTAAAATAATAACGATTTGCACATTCTGACAACAGGGCATGCTGTATACAGTGAGATGTTTATTTAATGGCAGGTGAATTTTGCATGTGGAACAGTGAAATGTAGCTAATGTAATCTCATGTATACTCATAAATTAGTTGTAAGCCTACAAACAGCACCTCGTGAAGAAAGTTCCAAAAACTGACCAAGAGATGGTGTAGGCCTACTTAGGGTAGAAGAATAAAGGCTAATCTCGAAAAAGATTTACTAGAACACCAGTTACGAGAGGATGCATGCACAGGTGATGTTAATTGTAGGAACAATAACGTATATGAATATTAATAGTTGAATTATCTGATTTTCTATTTTGACCAAGAGATGGTGTAGGCCTGCTTAGGGTAGAATAATAAAGGCTGATCTTGTAAGGCTATCAACCTGCCCCCACCTCTCATATGGTAAAATATGGAGTTACTGGATGGAGTCTCAACTTGATGGCTCTCACATCTCATTGTGTAACTTACTGTAGCATTGCTAGACATGTTGATAAGTAAGGGTCAATATTCTGGTGTGATTGTAGTTGTTCTTGGGTATAAAAGGAATTGTGAAGCATTGTTCTGTGGATTATTGATCTTCTGAGACATTCTCCTCAACTCTGGCTTGGCCTAGGCCTACTCCTTTTTCCTCACCTTATGCCAAAGAACGAAGACAGGTGCTTAGTCAGCCCACCCTTTACAAAAACCCGTAAATGTGTGTGTGTGTGTGTCTCCCTAAGCTTGTGCATTTGACAAGGGCCAGTATGTGTAAGAATTTGGAGCGCGCGCTGAGGGTGAGTGGGGGCTTGGTCAGCCTACAATTCCTGAAATGTTGTGTTTGCTCAACAAGCTTGCGTGTGTGTCAAGGGAAAGGCTGACTGTGAGAATGTGGGTCGGAAATGCAATACCATCTAGATCCACAAGGTTTTTGCCAAAGACCAAGGAATGAGTGGGGGCTTGGTCAGCCCACACTCTCCTGAAATGTTGCGTGTGCTTCTTGGCAAGCCCGTGCGTGTGTCAAGGGAAGGCTGAGTGTGTGAGAATTTGGGGAGGAGCAGGGGACACATTTCATTGGAAATTTCCCAAGAAATTAGCCAAGCATGCATGTTTCAAATATTCACCAAAAATCGACCTTTCATCTTACAGCTTCTGAGAACTTTTTCTCAGATTTGTGTACTAAACATTCTCAAGAGTTTTCATATGAACTTGTGATTGAATCTGAGTATCAGTTTTTGACTGGCTGATGTGTAAAGCATTATTTTAGCGTTAGCAATACATTTGATTTAATGTAAATCAATCATTTTTGGAGATATGAAGTTGCCTTTGCACATGGTAACATGATGTAGTGTCTTCCACCGAAATACCAAGTTTAGTGTTGATATTTCAGAGATTTACTGAGATTTGATCCAAATTCCTGTTTGGTTGCTTTGTTGCAGAATTTGATTGGCTGTACCGGACAAACGATTTTGACATTCAAAGAGAAAAGTAATGCCTGAATGAGGGTTGCTCTGAAGATGATGTTTGCAAATTTTGGGAAAGATCGGAAAAGAATTGTAGGAGGAGTAGGCTTGCAAAGGTTTTTGATAAAACCGGAAATGGCAGAAAATCTTTTTTGAAAATCAGTCATAATTTTCACAGGTTGCGTGTGTAAACACAACACGACCCAACGTCCTGTTTGCTGGCTTAACGGCACATTTTGGTTGCCTTTAGCGGGCAAACGGTTTCGAAAATCAAAACACTGTGTGGTAGCTTTTGTGAGGCTTGGTCTGAAGATAATCTCTGCCAAATTTGGTGAAGATTGGACAACATGTGTAGGAGTAGTAGAGAAGAAACTTTTTTCAATGAATTCAAAATGGCGGCCGCAACAATTCGGCTATTATCACAAATTATTATGAGTCACACACGGGATGTCCCAAGATATCATGAGACAAAGGAATCACTTAATAAAAGCAAACAAATCAATAGTCATTGGCCAAAATACATTTTTGCTTCCTGCGGCCACGCCCAGTGATCACATGACACCAAATTGTGTGGACATCCTCAAAAGAGGGTTCTGAGTCATCTTACCAAGTTTGGTGTTGACATCTCAAAGATTTGCAGAGATTTGAACCATTTTCCTGTTTGGTTGCTTTGTTGCCAATTTTGTTTGGCTGTACCGGACAAACGGTTTTGATTATCAAATATAAAAGTAATATCTGAATGAGGGTTGCTCTGACAATGATGTGTGCAAATTCTGGGGAAGATTGGAAAACAATTGTAGGAGGAGTAGGCTTTCAAAGGTTTTTGATAAAACCGGAAATGGCAGAAAATCTATATAACCGGAAATTGACGCTCGTCTTGATCCAGGGAATCCATTGGTACCTCATTTTTGAAAATTAGTCATACGGTTCAAAAGTTGCGTGTGTAAACACAAGTCCAACTTTGACCCATTGGTGGCGCTAGAGTGGCCTAATGGGAGGCATGAAACTTGGTGTACGTATAAAAGTGACTGTCCTTAATGAGTGTGCCAAATTTCACAAAAAGTTACCATATGGTTCTAGGGGCTGCCATAGACTTCCATGGTACAAGAATAAAAAAATAAAAAAAAAGAATAAAACTAACAATAACAATAGGTTTCCTCCTTACGGAGGAATCCTAATTATTTGTATTTATTTCAGTGCCCAAAAGCATTTGGTCAATTCTGAGTGCATGTCCACAGCATGTAACACTAGCGACGAAGGCCCAAGGGCTGAGAATGTTGCTAAAATAAATTACAGATTGTGACGGGAAACGGTAACGTTAACTTAGGTATTCGTCAGGGAATTAAAGTACATCAAATCGCAATCTTAAATCGTTTCCCAGCGTATATCTAAGCAAATACAATTTAGTTCGAGATCGCTCGACTGAACCAGAAAATGATATGCCGTGTCTGCCAAAGCTATCGGGTTCATAAAGTGGGAGGGGATCGGTAGAAACGCAGAGTTTGGCACGGAAAACCGGCGGCGAAGAAGCCTGCCCGTATGGTGGAGGCCTCCACCGACTACTACCGTGTTTTCTTTAGTGCTAGGGAGGTAGATGCAGGTTATGGCGAGGTCTTCCTTAACGCGTTGACCCGGCGGGCGCCTCCAGATGTGGCGGCGGCCATGGAGGCACCGTTGTCCCTTGGGGAGCTGGAGGGAGCACTGAGGCGCATGGGCCGGCGGAAGGTGCCGGGCCTCGATGGGCTGCCGGCCGAGTTCTATCTCAAGTTCTGGGATGTTATCGGGCCGGCGGTCCTCGAGGTCCTCACCGAGGTCCTCGGCACGGCGATCCTGGGAGGGTCGACGGCCGACGGGGTGCTATCCCTCCTGTCAAAAGGGGGGGACGGCACCGACCTACGTAACTTGCGGCCGTTGACCATGCTGTGCGTGGACTACAAACTGTTGACCAAAATCTTGGCTGACCGGCTGCGCACAGCACTCCCAGACGTCGTGCACGTGGACCAGACCTGTGGCGTGGGTGGTCGGTCCGTGCGCTGGAATCTCCAGCTGCTCCGGGACGTCATAGCCTGGGTCGAGGACCGCGGGCTGCCTCTGATGGTAGCCGGCCTCGACCAGGCAAAGGCTTTCGATAGGGTATACAGAGGGTTTTTGTTTCGGGTGTTAGAGAGGCTAGGGATGGGGCACGTGTTCATCGGGTGGCTGAGTACTCTGTACTCGACTGTGGGGTGCATAGTTTCTATCAATGGGCACTTGGGAAAGAGGTTTGACTTGGTCTCAGGGGTTAGGCAGGGGTGCCGCTCTCACCCTTGCTGTTTATCCTTTACATGGAGCCCCTGGCAGCGGCCATTCGGGCCGACCCCGGTGTTGATGGGACACTGGTACCAGGGGCCTACGGGTCAAGATGACTCAGTACGCAGACGACACCACTCTGTTGCTGGGGAGTGATGCGAGCCTGATTCGAGCCTTGGAGACCTTCCAAGACTTCACAAAGGCGTCTGGTGCGGTGCTCAACCTCACCAAGTCTTCGGTGAAGTTCTTTGGGCAAGTTCTCTGGAAGGGAAGGACGGAGGTGAGCCAGGTGGGCTGGCTCACTGTGCAGGGCCCCTGCGGATCTTAGGGGTGCACTTTCAGGCAGCCTAGTGCACCACGGCCAACTGGACCAGGCGCCTAAACACAGTTGAGCGGAAGTTGTCCCTATGGAAGGCCAGGACTCAGACTTTCGTGGGGAAGGTACTGGTCCTGAAGATGGAGGTGTTGCCGACTCTACTCTTCCTGGCTTACGTGTATCCCATGCCGGCCGGCATGCGGAGACCCTTGACGCGGCTCGTGTTTCGTGGGGATACCCGCCACGGCCTGGTCGTCGGAACAACTGCCCGGTCTTGACAACAGTCCCAAAGACCTGAATTGGCTGTGCCTGAACAAAGGCCTGCCAGTGCGTGAGATCATGCACCGGCACGGCCTGGCATGGACCTCGGTGTGCCCGCGGGCCACCTGTAGCAGTGACGAGTCCATAAGACACGTCATGTGGGACTGTCCTTTTGCTGGGGTAGTGTGGGCCAGGGCGGGGGTGTTGCTGGGTAGGGTAGTCACGGGGTTTAGGCTCACATGGGTGAGGGTGGAGAGGGGTGTGGGGTGGTCTGGGGGGAGGCGTAACCGCTTCCTCCTGTGGCTGATCATCAGCCTTTTTGAGCGGGTGTTGTGGCAGGCGAGGAAGGAGTGGGTGCAGCGGGGGGTGGACTGGGGGGTGGAGGGGTGTGTGAAGAGGGTGGAGGATAGTTTAAGGGTGAGGGTGGGGGCTGACGTGCGTGTCCGTTGTAAATAAAACCCTTAAAATGTAAAAAAAATCTGTCCTGGCCAGGTGCAGGGCTCTGGGGCAGCAGAAGCCCCTGAGCCAGTACGAGTTGGTGGACCTGGCCAGGCAGAACCTCCGGGTGGTCACAGTGACCATGTTCAGCCCTCATGTCCAGGAGAAGGCGATCGTCACCAGCCAGGGCAAGTACGGGACGGTCGTTTTGCTGGCCCGGCCCGTGAAGGACATCTTCGGGTTATGGCTTGACAGGAGGCAATACCATCTCCTTCTGAGGGACGAACCGAAGGGATCGACGGGCTCAGCCACCCCCCGGCCTATTTTACCGTAGGGAAGGGACGGGTGTACTACGCCAGGCAGCCCCCCAACTGCCGTGCGGTGGGGCACGTGGAGGCCACCCACTCGGGGCCCCGCTGCAGGGAGGCCTTAAAGCCCTTCTAGACGGGGGTGGTCGAGTGGTGGGAGACTGTTGAGACCCGACTGAGGGACTTTATTCAGGGACACAACAGGAGGCAGGCAAAGGCTTTGAGGGCGGAGATTGCGCGGCTGCAGTACCAACTTGAGCTGGAGCATTCCTTGGGACATTTGGGGTTGTGCCGCTCTCAAGGTCCATTTTAGGGTCATCCACGAGCGTCGTGCTCGCGTTTAACTTTAAAGGGCGCGTCAGGATTTCTTGGAAGAGAATGAGTCGTGCTCGGCCTCTTTCTTTGCCTCTGTAAAGGCGGCGAAGAGGAGGTCAGTGTTTGCGGAGGTAAGGGACCTCCGGGCTCTCATACCAGCGGAGCCTTTCCGTACGGAGGGGGCTGCCACCGACTACTACCGTGTTTTGTTTAGTATTAGGGACGTAGATGGAGATCATGGCGAGGTCTTAACGCGTTGACAGGGCGGGCGCCTCCAGATGTGGTGGCGGCCATGGAGGCATCGTTGTCCCTTGAGGAGCTGGAGGGAGCAGTCCCAACCCTTATGTCCCTTTTCAGTTTCTCCCTGCGGCCCCTTAGATCCCAAAAAATCAGCTGGATCTGATGAACTTGCCGCTTTTTTTGTTAAAACCGCGGCTACCATCATTGCAGCACCCATAGAAAACCTTTGCAATATTTCACTCCAAACGGCTGAAATACCAGCAGATAGCCATAGGCCCATTTCCATCTGGCCCTGTGTGTCCAAGGTATTTGAGAAGCTTGTGAACAAACAGCTTACATCCTATTTCAATGCATATGGTGTACTATCTGGGGTGCAGTTTGGTTTTTGTGCTGGTTATGGTTGTACTACAGCTCCTTTAAAGGTTTTAAATGATACTACTTCTGCTTTAGACGCTAAACAACATTGTGCTGCTGTGTTTGGTGACCTTGCCAAAGCCTTTGACACTGTTGACCACACCATCCTTGTCAGTAGGGCTGTGCCCGACTAAGATTTTCTTTTGGTCTCTTTTCTTTTAAAGAAAAAAAACAAAAACAAGTGTCAACTGTGCGCGCATGTAATCTGGTTTTGTGTCAAATTTTTTTTCTCTCTCCCTCCTTCAGGAACATCAGCGAACGCCCTTCACTTTCAGGCGTACTGCTGGATGGACTGGTGAGGTGGAACGAGAACCGCAGCGCAGCGGCATTTGAGGGACGGGAGCAACCTCTGCTCTCCTACAGTGGTCACCTGCAGCGCTCAGTCAACGGGTGCTTGGCTTTAGTCTGGTTGAGGATTACACTGCCCCAAGGGAGTACATGGGTGAGTGGTTCAAACGCACTCTGTCTTGTGTGTGTCTGCGCCCGTTGAAATTCTCTCTGCTTCCTCCTGACCACCTCTTGTTCTGTCATTTACAGGAGAGCTCTTGGGGGTGGACTACCTGTAGTCCCAGACGGGCAGAGTGCTTCAGGACTTCAGCGTGGACCCCGACGTTCCGGACGAGGAGGCCGCCTTCCAGGACATCGAGACGGAGGACGAGGGCTTCGAAGAGGCGGGGGAGGACGAGGACCCCACCATCGTACACATCGACCTCTCCCCACCTCCGGAGCACACCACCGCCTCGTCCTACGGCGGTCTCTCGGTCGGGGTATCCCGCTGGCGGATCGGAGTCCGGTCCATCCACATCGTCACCCCCCCCCGACGGCATCGCCCCTCCTGAGGCCCCAGAGATAAAGGCAGACGCACCCCCTCCGACTCTAAGAGACTAATACAGAGCGTCCCTGCTTGCGTGTTGGCCTCGTATTCACTTTCTCTCTCTCTCTCCTTTATCTCTAGAGGAGGAGTGCCAAGCCCCCGACGGCCAGCCTGGGTACCAGCACGTGTACAGGCTGGCCAAGGCCTTGGTGGTGGTGCGTGACCTTCCGGGGCTCTCCGACAGCAGGGTAGACAAGTTGGTGGAGCTCTGGCACACCTTGCCAGAGCCCGACAAGCGACACCAGGAGAGGCTAGTCAGGGTTCAAGGCAACGAAGAGCGCCAAGTTTCCAGGCGTGACCGGGAAGGAGTCCCTTCAACGGTACGTTTTTTTTTTGTCCTTGTCTTGTGTGTTACAAGCGCATTCTACCGCTCAAACCTACACGGTTAGTTCCCCCTCCTCTCCTCTCTCAGTAGCCTGCTCGGAACAGCCTCCGGCCCCGCAAGTTGGCCGGGCACCAGCCGCCTGGTCGAGGCCATTTGCAGCCAGCTCTGCCTTCTCCACCCCAGCGCCACGCGGTCAGGAGGTCCAGATGGGCCCTCGTCATGGCGGACTACGCGGCCATCAGAGAGGCAGTGCTGGCCAGCCGGAGGCTGATGGACCGGACCCTGTCCCAATGGTGAGAGAACAGTCAGTAAGTTAGTCTGTGTGACAGTGTGCTGTGACAGTCTCTTTAAACACAACTTGTGAGTTCTTTTTAATACAGGTACAGCGTGCGTCAGAGGGAGGGGGTGAAGGCAGTCCTACTTCAAGGCCTGGCCGCCCAGCCTCTCCCCGCTAACAGGCCCCTCCACTATCAACAGGAGGGACACCAGCAGGCTACCTTCAACCACCAGACGGGACAGGGCCTCGCACGCCAGGCTCCCCGGGAGGAACGGCCCGTCCCCAGCCTCGACGTCTCTGTCCCACATTCATTGATGGGCCACCCGCCATCTCTCCAACAGATGCTCCTGCTGCCGCCGCCACCTCCGCCAGTCCCGGACATCCCCCGGAGTACCCTGTGGTGGAGGAAGAGTCAAGCGGAGCAGGCGGGTGGCTCCTAAACGAAGCCCCGGAAGGCCATGGAGCAGTACACCTGCCTCCAGTGCAGTCAGCCGAAGCGGCAAGATACAGGGCACAGCCGCTTCGGCCGCCCCACCTTTTGCTCTGTGTTCTCCGAAGGGAAGAGCGTCGAGGCTTGGCTGGCGGAGCAGAGAGACGGTGCTGCGGAGTGATCAGTGACACTGTGCCTCTCCTGGGGAGCCTTGGACGTTTTCTTACATCGTTCCCTTTTTATTTTTTACTTTGATTTCCACTTCTCACCTCTACGAGATCCGAGATCTTGACGAGGTGTGGAGGCTTGCGTCCGGGGACCTTTCGGACACCGGACTAACTTCGGATCAAGACGACGTGTCACCATACTGTCAATTTCCTGTGTGTGCGTGCGTGTGTCTGACAGATGTGAGGAGCCGGTGGCGTTGTGAGGAGCAGGCAAGTGTAGCTGTCGTTGACTGGCACACCTCAGCATCGGCCTCCTCCACAGTAAGTCTTATACTGTCTCTTTAATTCCTAGCATGCTGTGTGAAATGTTTGCCTTGTGACAACTGAAAGCTTTAAAGTTACTTTCCCCCTTTCGTGCTGTCGCGGGGGTTGCTCGTATTGGGGGATGTCTGCTTTGAACGTCACCGTCTGTGGACTTTGTGAAAAACGCCGCTGCCTAAACCGGCGCGAGCCAATCGTGTGTCCCGAAAAGGGAGTGTAATCTCAAACTGTATATTCAAAGAGTGCTGTATTGAGTGAGTGTATCGGTTGAATGTGTGAAAATGCACTGTCGCTGCTGTATAGTTGTTGTTGTTGAATTGTACATTGTCTTGTGACTTTTGTCCTGTTTTCACATTCAAACTAAAGTTGTTGCCGTTGAAAAGATATGTCCTGAATAAATGATGCTTTTTTTGTCCATCCATTGCTCCGGCATGGGCGTCCAAAGCTCCGGGCGTCCCCAGCCCCGACGTGGGATAAGGAGGACAGGGCTCTCCCACTCAAAGCCCAGCTCCTCCTGGAGCCAAGGGACAGTGCTAAGGTACGTGATTAGTCATGGTTTGGTGCAGCGCTCAGTTATAGCACGTGTACTGAATTAAAATCTCTCTCACACACAGTTGTGCCCCACTGGCTGCCAGTTCACACTCAGCACTGGCCAGCAACAGTGGATCGGCTGGCTGCTGTTCGTGTGAAAAAACTACCGAGCGGAGGTTCGTCCAGATCTCTCCAAACTCTCTCACATCTCTCCTTTCATCGTCAGCTCTACCTTCTGTCTCTCCCCTTTAACCCCCCCCCCCCCCTCCCATCCATTCTGACCAAAACCTTCCGAATTATACTTTTACTCAATCTTCTCTCTCCTCTCTTCCCCTCCTCCTTCCTCCCCCACCTTCCACACACACACTCATATGCCCCATTCACTTATTTCACCCATTCACCCTGGGATCTGCGACGGTGACCCCTTCATCCTCTGCCAGGAACCTTGGGGTGACCATGGATGACGAGCTCTCCCTCACGGCCGACATTGCCGCAGTCTCCCGGTCTTGTAGATTCACCCTCTACAACATCCGGAAGATCAGGAAATACCTGTCTGAGCACTCCACCCAGCTGCTAGTCCAAGCAATGGTCCTCTCCAAGTTGGACTGCGCCAGCAAGTGGATCGGCTGAGTGCACTTCATGTGAAAAAACTACCGAGCGGAGGTTCGTCCAGATCTCTCTAGTCTCTCTCACATCTCTCCTCTCAACGTCAGCCCTACCTTCTGTTTCTCCCCATTACCCCCTCCCATCCATTCTGACCAGGGTTGCCAGGTCTGTGTGACAAAACCAGCCCAATGGCCAATCAAAACCAGCCCAATGTCAGAACTCACAATATGCCCCTGCCAAACCATATACACAGTCCAACAGCATTGCTTTCATTGCCAAATGTATTGTAATATCTACAAAGTAACACCAAATGTTTAGTATGCCAGCATTAAAAGCAGTTTTCAGGAGGTTTTCTCAGGACACAGAGCATTAGGCACGTGTGCACACGCACAGTGCATGTGTGCGTGCCCCATGTCCATGTGTGTATGTGCTGATCTGGAATCAGTTTGGTAGGATTTTGTCATAAATATATATTATTTCATTTAAAATATAAATTTGTATTTAAAGATATTAATGTAATTTGCATGCAATAAAGGTCTACCCGAACCAGCGGACAAAAAAATCAACCCGCGGCAACACTTCAAAAGTAGCCCAATCCCGCGGGAAAACCGCGGACCTGGCAACACTGATTCTGATCATAACCTTCCGATTTATACTTTTACTCAATCTTCTTTTCTCTACTCTCTCCCCCTCCTCCTTCCTCCCCCACCTTCCACACCATACACAAACACACTCATATGCCCCATTCACTCATTTTTATGATTGTTTTCTCATCCCCAGGACCTCTCCATCATATTCTTACCTCTTCTCATTCCAGACCAACAGGGCCCCGGCCACCCATGCATGTGCATGCCTACACACTCACAACCCCCCCCCCCCCCCCCCCCCTCATCTTTTCCTTAGACAGTTGTTATCCTTTTACCATTTTTGGTGGATCACCAGTGATGTGGGTTTTCCATTTTCCCAAGCAGTCTCTGTTGATCTTTAGTCTTAGGCCGCTCTCATTTACCTGCATTTCCTTTCTTTAGGCATCGCCTGACAGGTCCCGAAACCGGTCGCGGCCAGTTAAACCATCGCGTTACTCCGTTTATTCAGGCCTGAGCTGGCAGGTGGCTCGACCCAGAGTGTGATGGTCTTCAACTTTTATTTGGTCTGAGGAGCACCCTCACATTGTGTTTCGCTCTCTCCATCCTCCTCTATCAGTGTTGCCAACTCCTCAGTAAGGAAATAAGCTATTGTTTGTCTTAAAAGTCGCCATCGCCTAATATGAATATTTGTAATGGCTGCTGTGAGCAAGAGTATCTAGGCTACCTGCAGAGCCGGAGTTGAGGTCATCAGCAGATTTAAAGCAAATATACCATTGAGTGTCACTAAATCACAACAAGATAGGCTATTTGAATGGTTTGAGAGGCAAGAAACAAGGAAAACTCTGGGGAACTTGATTAAGATATATTTAAAATAGTTGTCATGAGTTTTTTTTATGTCTTACAGTTTGACGTATAACTCAGCTTTGGAATACAGACAGTATACCCGTGTATCATCACCAATAAACAGTTTGAACCAGCCTTTAAACTCAGTGTATGATCTCCCACTCATTTCTGTATTTTTACGAGTATAGTTTTGAGTTTGACGACATAACTAGCTAGTAAGGGTTTCACGAGGAGGTAAGTGACTGAGGCTGTGTGAGGTAAAATGTGGTGATCTATTTCGATGGGACAGTGAAGAAACGTTCACATTTATACATTGTACAGTATATATTTTGCTCTGAACGCCAGGGCGGGAACAACGGTGGCTGAGCGCATGCGTGATTCATTTGCTATGTGGATGCGGAGTGTGTGGGTCTTCTGCGTGAGGCTATTGTGAGACTGGCCGCTTGTGAGTACTTAGGGAAGGAGCTCACGGCAGCACCCGCTGAATGTTGAGGCGGTACTGCAAAACTATCCGCACTTGCACTTGTTATTGTTGAGGCTCAACTATCTGCGCTTACACGACAGAGTCTCCAAAACACCAGCAAGTTGCCATCAAGAACGGAAAAAGTCGCTAGATCTGTCGTTAGTCGCATTTGACAATAGAAGTCGCCAAGTTGGCAACAGTGTCCTCTATCCATCTACACCTGTCTCTCTCACTACCTCACCTCAGTCAGTTGTTATTTATATATGGCACTCATGTGTCACTGCTGTTAACCTCTTCCTCCCACAGCTCATCGCTCCATAGACCTCTACCCTTCATACATCTGAGATTTGGTATAGCTTCTTATGTTTCAGGGAGGCCTCTATCAGATTGTCAGATCAGGTTACCTACTCGGCCAGGCACGACACCCACTCACACACACTAGCCCCCCACTCTATATTTTTTCACTCCCCCACGGCCCTTTAGTTTCCCTCATGGCACTCACCCTCCTTATCTTGTCTCCCATTCTTCCTCTCTCATTTACACTCCCAGTATGTCTTGCACCTCCCACCGCCCCCGGGATGGCTACTGCCGTTCCTCCCATCCCCCAGATTCCACCCACGCCTCGGAATAATCCCGCTGCTCTCACCTCCCACCCCCTCCTGACGTCACAGCCCCTAGGGGCACCACTGGACAACCAGTTATCCATGCTAGAAGCCGCCGCCAAGCGCTGATAAGTGGCGCCATTTAAGTTTCAGCCAAAGCCAGCTAATAAATGTGTCAGCCAAATTGAGCCGCTATCTGATATATTTTGGCTGAGCCAGCTGAAATTATTTGCATCAAACAATAATTTTATCGCAGAGACATACACACACGAAAAATAGATGATAAACTAAATCAATGTTGCACACCGAATTCGCCACATTATCGTGCTCGTTGCTATGATACACAGGACTCAGTGAATTGATGGCTAATTAAAATTGCGCGTTTTCCTATAGTAATGATCATAGACACATGGCCAGTAAAAGAAAGAATGCATTTTTCTCTCACGCTGAGCTGAAACAACTAGAAACAGTAATTGTGTTGTTCTCACATATTTTCCTAATTTCTATGTTGGATACTCAGACTTTTGTTAGATCTTCAGTTTTTGGAAGTATGAATGCCGTTTTGTCAGGACTACAATGCCGTTTGTCTTTGTGTCAGGACTAGTTATCGATATTTTTGTAGGCTACTCTTTTAGCAGTGTTTCCTCGTGTTGAGATTGCGTGTGTGCGTCCTTAAGTAGTGTAAATCGTATAACCGACGTTGTCAGTTTATTTAAGCCTGTTATTGTATTAGTCTATAGTTATTTTTAATTTAAATTAAGTTAACTGGTGATTTTCGTTGTTTGTATTCTTCCCTTGCTAGCTACAGTAAATTGCACATCTGTTGATAGGGCAGACAGACCTGCCCCCACTGCTAAAAAAAATCCTACTCCTAGAGGAAACACTGTTTAGAACTTGGAAATATTGAGATCTAGTAAATCAGTATAACATACACATTGTAGACATGAAGTGGCAGCTTCAGCCATTTGTAGCTATTAACATTTTGGCGGCTGCAGCAGTTATTTAGGTTTTGGCTGAGCTGGCTAGCCAGCCAATTACTTCATCAGCCAGCCATTATTCTCAAAACAAATGGCTTTGGGGTCTAATCCATGCCCTACGCCACCTTCTCAACAGTCCAGATCATGGGGCTCCCCCCACCAACATCACTCTCACGGCAGCCCGCAGCCAGACACCCTTGACTTCCCCCAGAGACACGGGAGGTAACACTTGCCTCAGCCGCATGGCCGAGGCCATTTGCATCCAGCTCTGCAGTTTCCACCCCAGCGAGGTCCGCCGGGTCAGGAGGTTGTGGAGACGCTCGTATTGTTTGTTGTCGTTGTGTGGGGGGATATCCGCTTTGACATTGTCACCGTCTGTGGGGTTTGTGTAAACGCTGCTGCCGTTTTGCCTTGAGCCAATCGCATGTCCGGAAACAGATGAAACTAAAACTGTATTCAAAGAGTGCGCTAAAATCGTATTGAGACTATTTGGTGAATGTGTGAATAGTAAAAACAACCATTGAATGTCTTGAGAAACCACAAAAAATGTACCATTGTGACTAGGCTTTTATCCTGTTTTCGCATCAAAGATAAAGTTGTGACATGACGTGCCCTGAATAATGATGCTTTTAATGCCGATCCATTGTTTCTTGGATATGTATCGCAAACACCATCCTTCTCACACTGACTTTCTCTGGATCTTCATTGAAAACAAGCCAAAATTGTTGCAAACAAACCCCTCAATGTACTTGCCTTTTGTATACATAGCAGTCACTAAAACCTCCTTTTGCCTTCAAGCATATGGCTACCCTGTTTACATATTCGCCCCCACTTTCTCCCCTGAAAAAACGGAAAGAGAACAATGATGAAGATACCAGAAAAACCAAGGCTTGGGTATTCTTCTCCGCCTTACTGAAAATGAGAGCTCAAACGCTCTGTTTTGAAAATCCCCATATTGTTTTCTCTGCTTTGCCCACACAAGAGAATTTTGCCCACTAATGAAAAAATGAGCTATGATCGTGCGAGCGCGACATAGGTTTTCCTTGAGACATCATGGCTTGCAAATGCATTGCAGTTAACCCCACCTCTTTCTTCCTCATAGCATTTAAAGCTACAGACACGTAAACGGCACGTCCTGAGGAAAGCTCATTGTGGGAGTGGTCGTAGTGGCTGTAATTCTGTGACAGAATTCCGAAATGAAAAAAATTATAATAGACAAACAGGCTCATCTGTGCTTGTCTGCACACAAACATTTTAATGTGTAAGAAATAACTTACGACCCACTACAATGCGAGTAAATCACTTGCATTGGTGACCAAATTTCACGCTAGGCAACAATTGGTTTTCTTAAATTAGCCAATGGATAGTAAATTGTTCAATTTCACTCGCCTGTGACTAGGGTTGCCACTCCTCATAGCATTTAAAGCTACAGACACGGAAACGGCACGTCCTGAGGAAAGCTCATTGTGGGAGTGGTCGTAGTGGCTGTAATTCTGTGACAGAATTCCGAAATGAAAAAAATTATAATAGACAAACAGGCTCATCTGTGCTTGTCTGCACACAAACATTTTAATGTGTAAGAAATAACTTACGACCCACTACAATGCGAGTAAATCACTTGCATTGGTGACCAAATTTCACGCTGGGCAACAATTGGTTTTCTTAAATTAGCCAATGGATAGTAAATTGTTCAATTTCACTCGCCTGTGACTAGGGTTGCCACCCGTCCCGTATAATACGGGACCGTCCCGTATTGATCAATACAAGTTACCGTCCCGTACTGAGTCAATACGTGAAGCAATATGTCCCGTATTTTCGTGCTAAACCTGCTCTAATGCTTACGTTACGTTTTCATATACTCCTACATGAGAAATAATATAATAAAACCAAGAGTTTCACGAGACATGGTAACAATGACGTTAAGTGATAGTATTTTGTTCAACAGTAGTCTACCAGGATAGGATTCAGTACAGGATTGTGAAAGAAAAATAGTTTGAAGAGTTATGTTTAGTCATAACTTCACTGGAGGTCAGATGGCTGAGCAGTTAGGGCGTTGGGCTATTAATCAGAAGGTTGTTGGTTAGATTCCAGGCCGTGCAAATTGACGTTGTGTCCTTAGGCAAAGCACTTCACCCTACTTACTCGGGGGGGAATGTCCCTGTACATACTGTAAGGTGCTCCGGATAAGAGCGTCTACTAAATGTATATGTAGTTAAGATCAAGCATTTTGGGGCACAAATGTAAGAAAAACTACATTTTCCATTTATAATATAGTATATGCAGCTCTGCATTCATTTTATGTTTAGAGTGGCAGAGGAATTTAAGTTGATGCATTTAAGCTCAATTTGATTAAGAAAACAATCACCAGAATGCAGGAAATTAAAGTATTTAACACCCCAAATCTCCAAGGGGACAACCCCCAGACCCCCACTTAAATATTTCACCCCGACATTGGCCACTGCCAAGGTGTCCCTTAGTTGACCAGATTGGAGGTGGCAACCCTACCTATGACTGAACTAGAGGCAAATGATGCGTTTAGCTAAGATTTCAATGACGCACTGCCGCTTGACTGCGAGTTAAGAAATCGCCACTGGCAGAGATGCAGATCAGTGTTTCCCCAACCCAGTCTCATCCCAACTCGTCAAATATTGACGCTTGGGCAGAGCCCTTTGGCGTCACTATACCGACGCCGGGGGATGCCTTTTTCGTCGTTTTTTGACGCCTAGGGACGCCCATGACTTCCATGTTAATATGTTTGGCTTTTCCCGTAGAAAATTGTGAACTATGGCGTCGTATTTTGACGCATTAGGTCTCCCATAGATTTTGATGAGCGGCTTTCGGATTTTTACGAAACGTCACCATAATAAGTCGGGTGATTTCGTAAAAATCCGGCCGATGTGCTTTCAACATGATTTTTTTTGTTATATCCAAGACATAAACGTTATCAATGACATAAACCTTATTTAAGGACATAAAAGTTATTTTTAAAATGGACTGATACCAAATAAACCGATCTAAAAAGGTAGGCCTATATGCATGAAAAAGAAAAGAAAAATAGAATCCATCGGGGGAGGAATATCATTTTATTTTAATCATAATTTTAAGCGCATGGAAGCAATCATGTCAAATGCACTGACAGCAAAACCTATAAATTATCCAACATTATTGTAATTTTATTATTACACACGAGTCGCCTAAAAGTTTGACGCTCAATATCTGGCTGGAACTACTTCTTGTCACCCAAACCTCCGCTCTCTCGTACTGAAAAGGTAAGCTATTATCGATGAGGTAAACGTATATTTAAGATACTATCCTACTATACAGTTTTTTTTAATTGTTTTTAGGTTGGTTTAATGTTATTATGTTTGACGTACATTGCCCGGTGCTTTGCATCACCAATATAAATTAATTGACTTTGTAAACTGCAAAAATAGGCTAATACACTGTGCTAGCTAGTTAGCTAGTCTGACGTTATGTCATGCAAGGTCATGAACCGGTGCACTTTCATTGGACTCAGACCAATGTTTATCTTTGCTGGCGTGGTCCTTTTTACATCTCATAGCTTGCTAGGTATGACATTTATTGTATTGTATTTTTTATCTTTTCTTACTTGCAGCTGAAGTCACGCATTTTCTGGAAACGATATCGATATCCTTATTACCTCACCATATTATTACCTCACCATATCCTTGCCTTACTGCCTATTTTAATAATTTGTCAGGACGTACCTGTGTATACCTGTGTCCACCTACCTCTGTCCACCTGTGTTACGCCCTCCACAGGCTCTGCCTGTCTTTCTGTTTGTCTTTCTGTTTGTCTGTGTTTGTGTGAATCTCCAGGCTCCAGTGATCCAGTCCACCCTACCTGCACAAGATCCACACCTGCGGTCCAGTTTCCCAATAACTTGCGGTGACATACCCTGGTTTGCCCTCCACTCACCGCCAGATCGTTGTTTTTACAACCTGGTACCTACGTTCCTGGCCTCCTTGTGCTTCCGAGTCTATTATCTACTATTTGTATTCAAAGTGTTCTAATATTGCACTTTCTTGTGTCCCAAAGAAACATCCCACTCGCCATCTGCCCATTTGTCTGTCTACTCTTTCAACTCAATGATGAGTGATTTGCAGTTGATGGAATTGGAGGATGAGCTCAAGAGTGTAGATACATTTCTTGAACATCTCAAGACAGAAGAGGTAAAGCAGCTTCTGTTTTGTCTATAGTTAACAGTATTCCTTCTTACCAGTTCATATAAGATACATGGAGGCGTATTTAAAAGACATGAATCAGAAGGGTTACACTACTTTAACTGCTTTTTCTGTCAGTAGTCCGAAGGCATTTCCCATATTGGTAAACCTTTCTTAAACCAAGTTGTAATTCTAGACAGAGAAGAACAGACAGAAAACTAAGACCACATCACCAAAGCCTGTTCATTGGAAGAAGAGGGACCACAATGGGGACATTGTTCACCAGCGCCCACGAGCCCTTAGAAAGCAGTCAACATCACAAAGACCAGACGAAGGAAGACATGTTTCTTCTTCACCGCCATTAGACCATGGCCAACACCTAGACCATGGTGAATAATCTTTCGTTCCAAATGCTGTATTTCAACAGTGTGTTGTGGCGATGTTGGAGTTACGATATTATTATTTTTTCTCCTCCCTTTTGAAGATTTGAATATGCGGCAGCTTGAGGACCTTCTACAGGACTCAGAGAACATGGAATCGCAAGATTTTGTTCAGCAGCCACCATTGTCCAGTTGGAGTCAAAGGCAGAAAGAGGTCCAACAATGTTGGCAACAGGCGAGGCCACAGAACCTTGACAATTTACTTTCTGCTGAGAACATCGTACAGATGACATGCAATCACTGTCACGTGAAAGAAGCTGTCATCCGTTGTGGGGAATGTATGCCCTCAGAGTGGTTTTGTGCTGAGTGTGATGGCTCGGTACATAAACACCACACTCTTCACAACAGGCAAACCATCATGGATGGATTTTTCAAATACATCCCACCAACAGAGGCTGTGACACTCTGTGACACTGGAAAATACAGCATTTGTGAACAAGGTTGGCATTTCTTTTACAATTGATTGTCAATTTTCTTAACAGATCATTCTTATATGAAATTGAAATGTGTTATTTAAGTCATTACTCACAACCCAAACATTATTAATTGTATACCTTATGGTTCTTTGCCTTGCAGATTGTTTTCTGCCAACAGCTCTACCTCAAAGGATATGCTCCTGTGACACCGCTGATGCAGCAGTCTCTGTTGGTAGATCCATCATACTGGTTTGCATAAATGGTAGGATCTTGTTAAACTGTTGAATTTTTTTATATTACTAACACAGACACTGTTCCACCAGGATCTCTTCCATTCCTTTGAGGCTATGAACACAGCAGCTCCAGGAATGTCCAGACAAGCCTTTACAGCAATGTTGGACCAGAGAACAAAGCAATATGGAAGAGTAAGTAAAAAGCAGTTCAAGGTCCACAAGTGGCTGTAGTAGGTAGTACATATTTCAGATTATAGACTGAAGACCTTACCACACAAAATAGTCATTTGCTTCCTTATGGATTTGAAAAGTTGCATACAAAACACAAAACATACGAAGGCAAAGATGTAGTTTATCGTTTTTGAAAGCTGTATTATATTATTTTCTTTAGACTGGCAAAGTGAATGCAGATGCATTTCAGAGAAGTTTTCTGCAATTTGTGTACTGCAACTATGAAGAGAACCAACTTCTTGGAAAGGAGCCATTGGTCTGTCCAGCCTGTAGCCCTGAAATGGTGGCTGTTTCTGTGGATGGCAACAGAAAGTTGTACAGGTTCCAGAAAACAAACCAGTGAGTTCTGTGCACACATTATGAACAGCCAATGTAGTTAATATACAGTATGTCCAGCTGTTAATGACACTGTTAATGTCAATGTTTTTTTTGATAAGTGCTACATAAATAAAAGGTCCTATTACAAAGGTAGTCCATAATACATTGTCTTAAAGGAGTGAAAAGCCAGGGTTCTTCGATGGAGTGTTTTTAGCCCGAGACTCTGAGGTGTCCAGTTTTGTTGAGGAGGTCCGGGGAACTGTCAAGAGTGTACGTTTTACATTATTCTGAACAACATTTATTGGGATTATTTTGTTCTAATTAAAGTTAAAGTAGAAAACACGATTGCCTTCGGAGAAGGGAGTCTATGATCAGGTGGGGATACAGCACTAGATTCTTATCCAGGGGGCACAGTACATTCATATTGCATATTGCTTTATCCTTCAAATGTAAGATAGGTCAGGCAATGACAAAATCTTGACAGTTAAAGTTTGTGTGTTTGCGTGAACAGTCCTGCAATCTAGTGTACTTGAATTAACTATTGTCATGTTCAAATGATTTACTTTGGTAGACCGCAGGAAAAGCGATGTGTGGTGACACCCAATGGAATGCAGCAAGAGAGACTTCAAAGCGGGCCAACAATTTGGATGAAGAAGGTGTGGAATTTGCTGTGTGTAGACATGGATTTCTTCTCAAATGTTGGTATGGGTCTGATTAAGTAGTAGTAAAAAAATAAAATAATATATATTTATATTATGATCTAAATCTTCTTTCATGTGCATTGTGCTTTTTTTAAAGGTCTGAATATGTATAGAGGAGAAATCTTTGCATATCCAATGTTTCTCCAAAAAGAGTTCCAGAGTGCTACATTTTTGGCCATGGATGTGACCTGCCGATATGTGCCATACTTGACAAAAGTGTCAGAGGCCCTGACGCATCTTCAACCCCTTCAGGAAATGAGGCATTGCTTGTCTGTGATGCATGCCAAAGCCCACAATACAAAATGCGAGGTGATGCTTTTAGCTACTTGACCGTACATTTTAGAGTATGATGTGGCAAACTGAGTGTAAAATGCCATAATAAATGACAATAGCCATACCACAGTGGTCTGGACTGACCCATACAACAACCTAGGAGTGTGTTTAAAGTTTTTCTGTAGCCCCTAAGTGCTGCCCTCTAAAGTTGGTAATCTCAGGATATGCTTCAATAACATGTGTCCACACCGCTTTACACATTATCTTCTTCCTGTAGATTCTGTGGACTGCAAGGAACCAGGAGGGCGCCGGCACCACTCTCGGTGAAGAAGTAGAGCAAGTGAATAGTTTTCTCTCCAGATGTGCCCTTACCACCAAGTATATGGCCAAGTCAGGTTTGTAAGCTTATTTCCCCCTGCCAGCCTGCAAATGTACTTGTTTTACAAAATTGTATTGTGATTTTGTTTTGTTCTTCACAGTAAGAACTGACATGCTGACTGTCCATGCTATGGGGTGGAATGAACGGAAAGAGAATGGCCTCCATATAGCCTTGTCTTCTAGATTCAAGAAGGTGTGTTCACATACTGAAGATGATTAACTTTTTAAAGCAGTTACATATAAACGTAACTTTTACTTATTATACCCAAAATGCATCAGGTTGTTATAGTACCCCCTAGTAGAAATTGTAGTGGTACAGGACCTCTGGTAGTTTTAAAGACCTTCTGTATTGCTGTTTTCAGACAGTAGAGAAGACTGTGGATGTAGCTGAGAGCCTGAAGACAATGCAGGAGCAGTTGCATTGCTGTGATGACATGCTGAAACAATGGGTTGTTGATGTCAAGCAGTGGGCCAGTAGCAGTAAGAAAAATACTTAATTCATAAACACTCTCAGTCACTTGGTTGTAATATCTGCATATCTGTAGCTTAAATGTTAAAAGTGTATTTATTTTATCTCTAATCAAGGAAGCACAGCACCTGGTCCTGTTGATGCTCAAAGTTTGCAGATCACAATCGAAGCACTCTTTGTGAGCATTTGTCAGAAAAAGCACTACCTTTACAGACAAAATGGTATGTATAGTGTAAACATAACTAATGCAGATAAATCTTAGGCTATACTGATATCTTCATTACCATGGCAGCTCTTTTAATGTACTATTGTTTTTACTGTATTTGCAGATCGCAACAAAAGGCGACAGAAAATAACTCAAAAGATAGCCCAGGAAAAGAAACGGTTGCTGGAAGACATCCAGAGATACAACCAACAGCCTGATGGTGACCCTGTGGACACAGAGTTAGTTGTGCAGAAACTCTCTAACAAAGCTGCAGAGAGCATGATCTGGCCTTGGCAGGAACAGAACACAGGTGTTGCATCAAGATTTAACTTAAGTATGCATATAAAATGTCATCAAATTAGTTTATTAATGTCAAATGTTTTTATTCCTTGACAGACGGTGTGGACATCCTTACAAAGAAGAAGCTCTTTGACCACGTAATGCTTGCCTCACGACTAAAAGAGGAAAAGCAGATCCTTGTGAAGGAGATGCTGCAGCACTGCCAGTACCTCAAGGACTCAGTGGCAAAGGTCCAGACACTGATGGGCACTGTTTTAGTGAGCACACAGACAGGAAGTAAGTGTAAATCAAATGATCTGGCTACATGCATTTTCAAATTTATAGGTCAAACTATTTAAGTGGAAACCAATCCTGCAAGTATAGTCTTCGGTAAATTCATTTCAACATAAATTAACAACATTTCCAGGCTTGCCAAATGGATTAACCGAGGAGGGGTCCAAGGGCCTCATCAGTGCACTAAAAAGAAGACTGCAAGACCTGAGACTCAAACAGCAGACCATAGCAGGCACCTACAGATGCACTCTCAAACCAAGTAACAGGCTGGTGGAAGAGGAGGACAGGGAAATGGAAGAAGACATGGACTGGCAACGTGGCAACAGCTCGGATGATGATAGTGATGAGGAGGAGGATGCAGAGAATTGAATTCAAGTCACTTGGATCTGAATCACTCAGTCACAGCTGTAATCGCCTGAGACCTAACTTGATATACTGTAATGTATACTGTGTGTTCTCTCCCTTTGATCTTTACCTGTAATGGCCCAGGCGAGTCAATTGCAACAAAGGCTGCCTCCAGAGCATGACTGCAGCAGAGCACAGAGCATTATTTGTAAATGAGTGATAGAACATAACACTTAACTTATAACATGGGTGAGTTGGTGACCAAGCTAACGTTTTCGGGTTTTTGTTTTAGATTCACTGTTAGGTAAGGGAGCGTGCTGGCTCCGGCCTTCCCATTGCGGGGAGGGCCAGCGGCTCCCAGGTTTTGGTTTTATTTTCACTAACTCAGTCTTGTTTTTCTGTTCAATAAACTTTCGTATTAACTTTTTACATACATTGACTTGCGTGGTTGGACTCAATTTATGTTGGCTGGCAGATTGGGCAATTGGGAAATGATGGGGATAAATTATTCATGTATTATTCATCATATATTTATTCATCATATATTTCAATTATCCAGATTGTTTTTGAAAAATTCTGATTTAACTCTGTATAACTCGAGACAAACTATCATCTCAATATTTAATATTGATTAGTGACCATTAGTGAAAATCTGAGTCTGGATGAGGTTGAAGTTCTGTGTGTAATATAAGGTGCGTTCGACTTCATGCAGCGCCGGCGTCGCCTGCAGCCCGGCTGACATGACGCAGCCAATGGTATTCTCAGATTCAAGGCAGCCGGCTGTCGACGCCGCCGGCGCTGCATGAAGTCGAATGTACCTATAGACGCATTTTCTGTTGATAGAAATGAGTGGGAATATTTGGCATATAAACCACGCAAATAGGGATCCTCCCAACGGAACCCTGAATTAGCTGAAAGCTACTGATAGCTAACTGTAGTTCTTTAAAACCAACGAGATTCCAAACAATCGTAAAACGAAGTAATCGGAATGGTTTCTAATTATGCGAAATTACACATTATGACAAACCAAAAAGGCTAAATATAGCTACCAACAAATCTTGCCATACACCATGATTTAAGTAGCCCTAGCCTACACAAAAGGTGTGTTCGACTTCATGCAGGGCCGGCGGCGCGGACCAGCCAATGGCATTCACTCCTTCAAGTCAGCGAGGCCGGCTGTCGGTGCTGCCGGCGCTGCATGAATTCGAATACACCTAAAGTCAAGGCTAATCCCTCGATGCGTCATCTCATTTAAAATACTACTCCATTGCCAACTAGGGCATTTAATGCTAATATTGATTACCTCTTCAACACCTCCATTATATTATAATCTATTCATACATACTTTGTATGTGATATATCAATTGTTAAGATGTTCTGTTTTCAAACCCTAAACATGTAAACTTTGAAACATGTAGGCCTAGTTGAACTACAAATATGGCGTCGTTCAACATCTCGATTCAGTGTTTAATGGAATACGTTTTGTAGTTCTTTTAGTAATTTGTGTTTTACACCAATATCATCTCCAATTTTATATTAGATTTATCAGAAATGTAAAATGTATATGCATTATAGATCAATACGCATTATATATAATCAGCACTACAAAAGTAAACTTTGGAATGTCTTTTTCTCATACTTTTATTTTATATTAAATCCGAGTTTTGAATGTTTTTGTCACACTGCATGGAATGTCTCAATGGAGCAACATGGACAATTTTCAGCCCGGGTAGCAGCATACATTGGAGTACAAGACACATTTTAGATTTTGAAAATGAACATTTCAAGGTGGCGCTGTTGAGCCTCTATCTGGCTTAGAGGTAAAGCCATGTGAAAAAAAGTATTTACTAGTCCAAAATATTCGACAGGGCAAGCCACAAACTAGTACCACCAAGGACATCAAACCCCTAACCCTAGCGCTGTCTGTTTCAGACCATGTCTTATGCAGAAACAACTAATCATCTTTTAAGTTTGGGGATAAACAAATGCACAAGTGGTTCTGTACCCTGGTTCTGTTTGTGCTAAACCAGGACTATGTGCCACCAAAACATAATTTGACTTTGACCACTGATGTCGTCTATTTAGATTATGAATGGTCTTGGAATCTATACTTGTAAAGATACCTCACTGCAATGGCAGATTTGGATTTTAATAAGACTGTCGTACAACAACGTCAAACCCCATTTTTTGGAAAGGTCTTAGCTTGCGGGTTCATTTATGTAAATTTGACACATTCCTGTAAACCCTTATCTGATATATTGACCTTTGAACCCTTGCCAGGGGTCACCTTAAAGCTCTATATTTAGTAGTAGTATGGTATTTTGGGTTCCTTTCATGGCACATAGTCCTGGCTTGGTACAGTGAATGACTGGGGTTAGATAAACTGTGTCTTTTAGTTTCATAACCCTAGCCCCTACAGGGGATCAACAGCGCCACCTAGAAAAGGTAATTTTTCCTAAAATTCAATTAAATTTTCTTTCCTATCTGAAGCTAGGATCATCCTGGGATTTTGTATTTAGACCAATATTGACACTCTTCACATCATACTGGAACCATGTGCGAAGATAATGATGTCAAATAATGTTAAGTAAAGTTTACATATAAGGATATTTAAATGTTGACTTTTTGAGTACTGATACATTTTGTCTTTCATAAAAGACCAATGAATGTATATTTGTCATATTAAGTGATTTAAATGTAACTGAGGACAAAGATCTTCTCAAAAAAATTAGTTTTTAAATTAAAAGAACTACATTTCCCACAAACCCCGGCCAATATGTTTTAACGCTAATATGCGCCATATTTGTAGTCCACGTAAGTTCGCTATGGTTAATCATTTTAGTTAAGTGTAGCCCACATTATTTAATGACCTATTCAATTACTTTAAAAACTTGTATAAGTCTTACCACGTGTCAACATGCAAAAAAATAGAATATATAATGTATAATTCATATAGCCTATCTTCATGCCATCACCTTTATTAAGGCATGGATTATTCTGAATGTGACGTCATCGCGCCACACCTCCCAGTACAGATTATTCATATTCAGCCACAAGGAATCCATCATTTAACATTGTATGTAATGTGGTGTTAATAAGATAACAAATTTACATCCGCTTGTGATGGCCTAACTTTTAATATAAGTTTTCTCTTCATAGGTAGTCTACTCTTACCTCCACCAAGCAAAGGATCAGACGGTTGCTTGTAGGCTAACATAAGTGAGTCCAACCATGAAAGTCAATGTTTATAAAAGTAATACCAAAGTTTATTGAACAGAAAAACAAGACTGAGTTAGTGAAAATAAACCAAAACCTGGGAGCCGCTGGCCCTCCCCGCAATGGGAAGGCGGAGCCAGCGCGCTCCCTTACCTAACAGTGAATCTAAAACAAAAACCCGAAAACGTTAGCTTGGTCACCAACTCACCCGTGTTATAAGTTAAGTTTTATGGAGGCAACCATAAATCGATGCCTAGAACCCAGGAAGTGGACTAAATGACTAAATGTAAATGTAAGTGGATAACAAACAAAACTTGAACTGAGAAAAAGATTGTGGCCGTAACAGTATCACAATAAGCTCATAACATGTTACAGTGTATATCAATAACAAATATAGAATTGGGAACTCTTTAAACAATAACCAGGCAGCTAGGCACAGAAATATTAACAGCAGACTTCCAGGTATCCTCCCATTCTTTTACACTGTGAAAAGAAATACACATCAGAATCAGAATAAGGTTTATTCACTATGTATGTGAACAAACACAGAATTTACGGTGGCAGGGAGGGGCAAACAATAAACATACGGATCTTAAAGTAAGTAAAAGTGCAAAAGTTTAACTATTTCTTAGAACTAAAATCTAAGAATAAAACAATTTAAATATAAAATATGTATAAAAATAAGAGTAAGACTAAGTAAGTACAATTTTGATAACAAAGTGGTTACTTTATCAAAAGTTAGTGAAATACAGTGATCAATGTTATCTGTTTTTTACAATTTCACCATGAGATTATGTGACTTAAGTTAAAGGTCCCCATGGCATGCTGTTTTTGGATGCTTTTATATAGGCCTTAGTGGTCCCCTAATACTGTATCTGAAGTCTCCTCCCGAAATTCAGGCCCTTCGTGCAGAATTACAGCCACTACGAGCAGTCCCACAATGAGCTTTCCTCAGGATGTGCCGTTCCTGTATCTGTAGTTTTGAATGCTATGAGGAGGAGAGAGGCGGGGCTAACTGCCATGCTTCGGTTGTTTGTAAGCCATGATGTCTCTCGAGGAAAAAACAATATCGTGCTTGCACAGTCGTAGCTAATTTTATCATTGGCGGGGCCATATTCTTTGGACGGGCAAAGCAGAGTAAGGGGAGGTAACCTTTCCCCCTTATAACGCATAAGAGGAAAATTCCAGATGGGCCCATCTGAACTTTAATTTTCTCAAAGGCGGAGCAGGACATCCAGGGCTTGGTTTACACATATCGCAATTTCTAGCCACTGGGGGACCATAGGTAGCCTGGCTCTGCCCTCCTACGTACTTCCGCTCAATTTGGATTTTGCTTCTGTACTAGGTCTGGGGCTCGGCTCTGAAGTCGGTTTCCAGAAACAAATTTGTTGTAGGTCCAATCAGCGAACAGAGGGAGTGGCTGAGAACGATGACGTTAATGTCGTGCACTTGTTTGAGTGGTTCAGTAATGGCGGCGGAGAAAGATGCGAGCAAAACTATTCTGCGGTTGTGGCAACGCTGCCGAATATAGGTTAAAGCCGGAGCAAGAACATTCCTTGCTGAGTTTTGTTGGTGTCCATGATGTTGTGGCCCTCCTCCCCACGGGGTTCGGGAAAAGTTTGATTTTCCAGCTACTGGCAGCTTGCTCCATTACAGTAGTGGTGAAGGAGTTGGCTAAGGCGAACGCTTGCGATTGGTTATGGCAAATCAGAGTGGTTCTGGGCGGATCCAATTGTTTTACACTTCAACAGAGGACCCGCCTTCAAGGAAGTTAACGTTTGTCAATGGAGAGATCCCAGACCCTCTGTACAAATGAAATGTACGAGGGTCTGTTAGGACCAGGCTAGACCATAGTAGGATAGGGGAACTCATATTAATGTTAAATAACCTCCTAAAGTTAAGTTTTCATATCATGGGACCTTTTACACTGTATAAGTAAGGGTTTGGAGAAGCACATTTTGTCGTATTGGCTTAAATAAAATTCAAATCCTAATAGTAATCAAATCAACTGCTTGGACAGTAATATGAATCTGGTATCTGTGGCCGTTACAGGACTATAATTAACACAAAGAATAACAAATTTCTTATTGGATACTGCAGTTCTTTAGTAGAGTAGAAGTTAATTTCTCTGATTCAAGTTGGTGATAGTTTCTTCACAGAGGCAATGTATGTTAATGATAAATGTCAACTTTTAACAACAGGAACTATAGGCTTTTCACAAGTTGCTTGTGATGAAAAATGCTGTTTTGTTACATTTCAGATGGAGGAAAGAACTTGAGATATAGCCAAAAGATAAGAGTACAGTCTCTTAGAGTTCGATGGGCCTAAATGGTGACAAGTCAGATAGTTTGTTGCACAGAACCACCTGGGGAAGTCATCCTTGAAACTGTTAGGAAAAGGGCAGGCGCTTTTACCCCTAAAATTGCAAGGGATTGTATCTGTCTATTAGGGCCGGGCGGTATGACGGTATATACCGTTCGACGGCAGAAACCGGGAGAGTTTTGGCTATACCGTTTCAACCGCGGTATACTTTTTGACTACTTTTAAATGTTTTGGGTTGGGCAAAAAGGGCTCGCATCTAAAGTCTGAGTGAGGACATGCCGGGAAATATCAAACTGAGGCTTTAACGTATCGACCGAGCTTTAACAAGGTTGATACGCCGACACCGAAGTTAGATATTGATAGTAAACTCTGAGCTGTGAGTACGTCACCATGCGGATGGCATGACTGTGCATCCGCCAATCGGACGCTCGTACTGTCGTTGCCTTTAAATAATAGCCAGTAACGTCTTGTAGTACATGCAATACTGTTTTTTCCACCACACTAGTGGCACTTGGTAAAATTTCTTAACTGAATTTACAGAACAATTACTATACCGTGATATATACCGTAACCATGATATAAAATTACTCATACCGTGATAGAAGATTTTGGCCATATGGCCACCCCTATCTATCACTCTCTATCTAAGGCCTGTAGCTGCAGGAGTTCCTCTGTAGGATGATAATTTGTTTGGCCACAAGTGCATTACTTCAGACGGCCTAAGGTCAGATGGCTGAGCGGTTAGGGAATCAGGCTATTAATCAGAAGGTTGCCGGTTTGACCTCCTGGCTGTGCAAAAATTATGTTGTGTCCTTGGGCAAGACACCCTCACCCTACTTGCCTCAGGGGGAATGTCCCTGTACTTGCTGTAAATGCTCTGGATAAGAGTGTCTGCTAAATGACTAAATGTAACTTGAAGCCTGGCAAGATGGATTCATGGACAAACTCAAAAAAGCTT
The DNA here is from genome assembly GCF_021917145.1 of Hypomesus transpacificus. Classification (NCBI taxonomy): domain Eukaryota; kingdom Metazoa; phylum Chordata; class Actinopteri; order Osmeriformes; family Osmeridae; genus Hypomesus; species Hypomesus transpacificus. Next base: position 1,255 of record NW_025813724.1, on the reverse strand, counting down.
TAATAATAATTAAACCCCACTAAAAATAATTTAAATGAAACACAATTGCATGCATCTGAGCTCACCTGCTTTGAACGTCCTCTTTTTAAACAGGAAATTGCAGCCTGAAAATATATGAACAGAGGAATAACAAATAAGATGATTTGCCTGATTTTTTTGGGGTCATTACAAGAAAAGATTATTCATAATGCATAAGCATATGACCCTTACATAAGACAACCTTTACCTTAAATTCTTTTTCTTTTTCCCGGGAATGATTTTTGGGAAGACCTTGAGGAGAAGAGATGTGGGAAGAAGTAGAAAGTGGGTAACATAGAGAGAGGGTTGGTGAAGGAGGTAAAGAGAGCGAGGGACTGGGAAAGGAGGTGCGGAGAAAGAATGGGAGGGAAGAGCAGGAGAACAGAAAGAGTGGGAGGGAGTCATAGGATGTGAAGAGGGAGAGGGAGTAGGAAGAGTAGATGAAGAGAGAGAGGGAGTAGGAAGAGTAGATGAAGAGAGAGAGGGAGTAGGAAGAGAGATGAAGATAGAGAGGGAGTAGGAAGAGTAGATGAAGAGAGAGAGGGAGTAGGAAGAGTAGATGAAGAGAGAGAGGAGTAGGAAGAGTAGATGAAGATAGAGAGGGAGTAGGAAGAGTAGATTAAGAGAGAGAGGGAGTAGAAGAGTGGATGAAAGAGAGAGAGGGGAGTACGAAGAGTAGATGAAGAGAGAGAGGGAGTAGGAGAGTAGATGAAGAGAGAGAGGGAGTAGGAAGAGTAGATGAAGAGAGAGAGGGAGTAGGAAGAGTAGATGAAGAGAGGGAGTAGGAAGAGTAGATGAAGAGAGAGAGGGAGTAGGAAGAGTAGATGTAGAGAGAGAGGGAGTAGGAAGAGTAGATAAAGAGAGAGAGGAAGTCATAGGAGGTGGGTGGGGGACCGGGACAAGGTTAAGGGTGAAGGTTTGATCCTGAGTGGAGGCAGGGGATGTTGCTTCTGGTGTTTCTTCTCTTGTTTTCTTCACCAGCTGTGGCAACGAGGCTATTGTGGTCTGAGAGATAAAGACAAATAAGTAAATGTAGGGGAAGCAATATGTTCTCTGCTCCAGCTTGAATCTAACTATAACAGCCCCACAAATGAGGTTAATTAAACAGAAACAGGGTCTAATCGGGGAATATTTACTCATCAACAATATTCTTTTAGTATATTTTATGTTACATAACGTGTTTAGAAACTAAATACAAAGTTATAAAAAAGTATGTCCCAATGCAAAATATGTGTTC